>NW_028120695.1:107500-245161 GCF_965178545.1 Coloeus monedula | reverse complement strand
GAGGGGGGGTAGGGCCAGCGCGCCCGCGCATGCGCAGTGGGGTGGGGGGACGGCCGGCGCGCCCGCGCCTGCGCAGTGGGTGTGTGGGGGGGGGCCGTCCAGCTCTCCCGCGCATGCGCAGTGGGGTGGGGGGCCGGCCAGCGCCCCCGCGCATGCGCAGTGGGGGGGGGGGGTGTAGGGCCAGCGCGCCCGCGCATGCGCAGTGGGTGGGGGGGGTCGGCCATCGCGCCCGCGCATGCGCAGTGGGGTGGGGGGGGGGGGGGTAGGGCCAGCGCACCCGCGCATGCGCAGTGGGGTGGGGGGGCCGTCCAGCTTTCCCGCGCATGCGCAGTGGGGTGGGGGGCCGGCCAGCGCCCCCGCGCATGCGCAGTGGGGTGGGGGGGGGGTAGGGCCAGCGCGCCCGCGCATGCGCAGTGGGGTGGGGGGCCGGCCTTCGCCCCCGCGCATGCGCAGTGGGAGGGGGGGGCCCAGCCTGGGGGTGCCTTTTGTTCTGGTCCTCCGTGGGGCTGGCTTGAGAGCGGAATCAAGGTTGGAAAAGACCTCGGAGATCACTGAGTGCAACCAGCACCAGCACGGCCAGCGCTGGCCACGTCCGACCATGCCACAGCCACAGGTGTTGGAGCACTCCCAGGGGTGGGCACTCCAAACCTCCTGGGCAGCTGTGCCAAGGCCTGAGCGCCCTTTCCATGGAGAAATTTCCCCAATATCCACCCTGAGCCTCCCCTGGCCCAGCCTGAGGCCGTTCCCTCTCCTCCTGTCCCTGTTCCCTGGCAGCAGAGCCCGACCCCCCGGCTGCCCCCTCCTGTCAGGGACTTGTGCAGAGCCACAAGGTCCCGCCTGAGCCTCCTTTGCTCCGGGCTTTGCCCCTTTCCCAGCTCTCTCAGGAACTCTCCAGCCCCTTGCCAGCTCCGTTCCCTTGCCTGGACTCGCTCCAGCCCCTCCGTGTCCCTCTTGTCCCAGAGGTGCTGCCAGCACTGCAGGTGCCCCAGCAGTGCCAGCACAGGGACGGGCCCAGCGCACCCGCGCATGCGCAGTGGGGAGGGAGGGGCCCAGCGCGCCCGCGCATGCGCAGTGGGGGGTGGGGGGGGGGGGGGGGTCCCAGCGCGCCCGCGCATGCGCAGTGGGGGAGGTGGGGGGGGGGGGGGGGTAGGGCCAGCGCCCCCGCGCATGCGCAGTGGGGGTGGGGGGGGCCCAGCGCGCGCGCATGCGCAGTGGGGTGTGGGGGGGGCCCAGCGCGCCCGCGCATGCGCAGTGGGGTGGGTGGCCGGCCAGCGCGCCCGCGCATGCTCAGTGGGGGTGGGGGGGGCCGTCCAGCTCTCCCGCGCATGCGCATTGGTTGGGGGGGGGCCGGCCAGGGCCACCGCGCATGCGCAGTGGGAGGGGGGGTAGGGCCAGCGCGCCCGCGCATGCGCAGTGGGGGTGGGGGGGGGGCCGTCCAGCACTCCCGCGCATGCGCAGTGGGGTGGGGGGGGGGCCGTCCAGCACTCCCGCGCATGCGCAGAGGGGGGGGGGGGGGGGTAGGGCCAGCGCGCCCGCGCATGCGCAGTGGGTGGGGGGGGTCGGCCATCGCGCCCGCGCATGCGCAGTGGGGTGGGAGGGGCCGGCCGGCGCCTCCGCGCATGCGCAGGAGCGGCTGGGGTAGGGCCAGCGCGCCCGCGCATGCGCAGTGGTGGGGGGTAGGGCCAGCGCGCCCGCGCATGCGCAGTGGGTGGGGGGGGTCGGCCATCGCGCCCGCGCATGCGCAGTGGGGTGGGGGGGGGGGGGGGTAGGGCCAGCGCGCCCGCGCATGCGCAGTGGGGTGGGGGGCCGGCCGGCGCTCCCGCGCATGCGCAGTGGGGGTGGGGGGGCCGTCCAGCTTTCCCGCGCATGCGCAGTGGGGTGGGGGGCCGGCCAGCGCCCCCGCGCATGCGCAGTGGTGTGGGGGGGGGGGGTAGGGCCAGCGCGCCCGCGCATGCGCAGTGGGGGTGGGGGGGGCCCAGCGCGCCCGCGCATGCGCAGTGGGGTGTGGGGGGGGGGGCCCAGCGCGCCCGCGCATGCGCAGTGGGGTGGGTGGCCGGCCAGCGCGCCCGCGCATGCTCAGTGGGGGTGGGGGGGGGCCGTCCAGCTCTCCCGCGCATGCGCAGTGGGGTGGGGGGCCGGCCAGCGCCCCCGCGCATGCGCAGTGGGAGGGGGGTAGGGCCAGCGCGCCCGCGCATGCGCAGTGGGGGTGGGGTTGGGCCATCGCGCCCGCGCATGCGCAGTGGGGGTGGGGGGGCCGGCCAGCGCCCCAGCGCATGCGCAGTGGGAGGGGGGGTAGGGCCAGCGCGCCCGCGCATGCGCAGTGGGGGGTGGAGGGGCAGGGCCAACGCGCCCGCGCATGCGCAGTGGGAGGGGGGGGCCCAGCCTGGGGGTGCCTTTTGTTCTGGTCCTCCGTGGGGCTGGCTTGAGAGCGGAATCAAGGTTGGAAAAGACCTCGGAGATCACTGAGTGCAACCAGCACCAGCACGGCCGGCGCTGGCCACGTCCGACCATGCCACAGCCACAGGTGTTGGAGCACTCCCAGGGGTGGGCACTCCAAACCTCCCTGGGCAGCTGTGCCAAGGCCTGAGCGCCCTTTCCATGGAGGAATTTCCCCAATATCCACCCTGAGCCTCCCCTGGCCCAGCCTGAGGCCGTTCCCTCTCCTCCTGTCCCTGTTCCCTGGCGAGCGCCCTTTCCATGGAGGAATTTCCCCAATATCCACCCTGAGCCTCCCCTGGCCCAGCCTGAGGCCGTTCCCTCTCCTCCTGTCCCTGTTCCCTGGCAGCAGAGCCCGACCCCCCCGGCTGCCCCCTCCTGTCAGGGACTTGTGCAGAGCCACAAGGTCCCGCCTGAGCCTCCTTTGCTCCGGGCTTTGCCCCTTTCCCAGCTCTCTCAGGAACTCTCCAGCCCCTTGCCAGCTCCGTTCCCTTGCCTGGACTCGCTGCAGCCCCTCCGTGTCCCTCTTGTCCCAGAGGTGCTGCCAGCACTGCAGGTGCCCCAGCAGTGCCAGCACAGGGACGGGCCCAGCGCACCCGCGCATGCGCAGTGGGGAGGGAGGGGCCCAGCGCGCCCGCGCATGCGCAGTGGGGGGTGGGGGGGGGGGGGGGTCCCAGCGCGCCCGCGCATGCGCAGTGGTGGTGGGGGGGGGAGGGTAGGGCCAGCGCCCCCGCGCATGCGCAGTGGGGGTGGGGGGGGCCCAGCGCGCCCGCGCATGCGCAGTGGGGTGTGGGGGGGGCCCAGCGCGCCCGCGCATGCGCAGTGGGGTGGGTGGCCGGCCAGCGCCCCCGCGCATGCGCAGTGGGGGGGGGGGGTGGTAAGGCCAGCGCGCCCGCGCATGCGCAGTGGGTGGGGGGGGGGTCGGCCATCGCGCCCGCGCATGCGCAGTGGGGTGGGGGGGGGGGGGTAGGGCCAGCGCGCCCGCGCATGCGCAGTGGGGTGGGGGGGGCCGGCCAGCGCCCCAGCGCATGCGCAGTGGGAGGGGGGGTAGGGCCAGCGCGCCCGCGCATGCGCAGTGGGGGGTGGAGGGGCAGGGCCAACGCGCCCGCGCATGCGCAGTGGGAGGGGGGGCCCAGCCTGGGGGTGCCTTTTGTTCTGGTCCTCCGTGGGGCTGGCTTGAGAGCGGAATCAAGGTTGGAAAAGACCTCGGAGATCACTGAGTGCAACCAGCACCAGCACGGCCAGCGCTGGCCACGTCCGACCATGCCACAGCCACAGGTGTTGGAGCACTCCCAGGGGTGGGCACTCCAAACCTCCCTGGGCAGCTGTGCCAAGGCCTGAGCGCCCTTTCCATGGAGGAATTTCCCCAATATCCACCCTGAGCCTCCCCTGGCCCAGCCTGAGGCCGTTCCCTCTCCTGTCCCTGTTCCCTGGCAGCAGAGCCCGACCCCCCCGGCTGCCCCCTCCTGTCAGGGACTTGTGCAGAGCCACAAGGTCCCGCCTGAGCCTCCTTTGCTCCGGGCTTTGCCCTTTCCCAGCTCTCTCAGGAACTCTCCAGCCCCTTGCCAGCTCCGTTCCCTTGCCTGGACTCGCTCCAGCCCCTCCGTGTCCCTCTTGTCCCAGAGGTGCTGCCAGCACTGCAGGTGCCCAAGCAGTGCCAGCACAGGGACGGGCCCAGCGCGCCCGCGCATGCGCAGTGGGGAGGGGGCGGCCCAGCGCGCCCGCGCATGCGCAGTGGGGGGTGGGGGGGGGGGGGGTCCCAGCGCGCCCGCGCATGCGCAGTGGGGGTGGGGGGGGGGGGGTAGGGCCAGCGCCCCCGCGCATGCGCAGTGGGGGTGGGGGGGGCCCAGCGCGGCCGCGCATGCGCAGGTGGGGTGTGAGGGGGCCCAGCGCGCCCGCGCATGCGCAGTGGGGTGGGTGGCCGGCCAGCGCGCCCGCGCATGCTCAGTGGGGGTGGGGGGGGCCGTCCAGCTCTCCCGCGCATGCGCAGTGGGGTGGGGGGACGGCCGGCGCGCCCGCGCATGCGCAGTGGGGGTGGGGGGGCCGTCCAGCTCTCCCGCGCATGCGCAGTGGGAGGGGGGTAGGGCCAGCGCGCCCGCGCATGCGCAGTGGGGTGGGGGGCCGGCCAGCGCCCCCGCGTTTGCGCAGTGGGGGGGGGGGGTAGGGCCAGCGCGCCCGCGCATGCGCAGTGGGGTGGGAGGGGCCGGCCGGCGCCCCCGCGCATGCGCAGTAGCGGCTGGGGTAGGGCCAGCGCGCCCGCGCATGCGCAGTGGTGGGGGGTAGGGCCAGCGCGCCCGCGCATGCGCAGTGGGTGGGGGGGGTCGGCCATCGCGCCCGCGCATGCGCAGTGGGGTGGGGGGGGGGGGGGGGTAGGGCCAGCGCGCCCGCGCATGCGCAGTGGGGTGGGGGG
Organism: Coloeus monedula; assembly: GCF_965178545.1. Taxonomy (NCBI): domain Eukaryota; kingdom Metazoa; phylum Chordata; class Aves; order Passeriformes; family Corvidae; genus Coloeus; species Coloeus monedula. The sequence continues at coordinate 240,315 of NW_028120695.1, read as the reverse complement.
CCGGCCTTCGCCCCCGCGCATGCGCAGTGGGAGGGGGGGGGGGCCCAGCCTGGGGGTGCCTTTTTTTCTGGTCCTCCGTGGGGCTGGCTTGAGAGCGGAATCAAGGTTGGAGAAGACCTCGGAGATCACTGAGTGCAACCAGCACCAGCACGGCCAGCGCTCGCCACGTCCGACCATGCCACAGCCTCAGGTGTTGGAGCACTCCCAGGGGTGGGCACTCCAAACCTCCCTGGGCAGCTGTGCCAAGGCCTGAGCGCCCTTTCCATGGAGGAATTTCCCCAATATCCACCCTGAGCCTCCCCTGGCCCAGCCTGAGGCCGTTCCCTCTCCTCCTGTCCCTGTTCCCTGGCAGCAGAGCCCGACCCCCCCGGCTGCCCCCTCCTGTCAGGGACTTGTGCAGAGCCACAAGGTCCCGCCTGAGCCTCCTTTGCTCCGGGCTTTGCCCCTTTCCCAGCTCTCTCAGGAACTCTCCAGCCCTTGCCAGCTCCGTTCCCTTGCCTGGACTCGCTCCAGCCCCTCCGTGTCCCTCTTGTCCCAGAGGTGCTGCCAGCACTGCAGGTGCCCCAGCAGTGCCAGCACAGGGACGGGCCCAGCGCACCCGCGCATGCGCAGTGGGGAGGGGGGGGCCCAGCGCGCCCGCGCATGCGCAGTGGGGGGTGTGGGGGGGGGGGGTCCCAGCGCGCCCGCGCATGCGCAGTGGGGGGGGGGGGGGGGGGGGGTTGGGCCAGCGCCCCCGCGCATGCGCAGTGGGGGTGGAGGGGGCCCAGCGCGCCCGCGCATGCGCAGTGGGGGGTGGAGGGGCAGGGCCAGCGCGCCCGCGCATGCGCAGTGGGGGGGGGGGGGCCCAGCCTGGGGGTGCCTTTTGTTCTGGTCCTCCGTGGGGCTGGCTTGAGAGCGGAATCAAGGTTGGAGAAGACCTCGGAGATCACTGAGTGCAACCAGCACCAGCACGGCCAGCGCTGGCCACGTCCGACCATGCCACAGCCTCAGGTGTTGGAGCACTCCCAGGGGTGGGCACTCCAAACCTCCCTGGGCAGCTGTGCCAAGGCCTGAGCGCCCTTTCCATGGAGGAATTTCCCCAATATCCACCCTGAGCCTCCCCTGGCCCAGCCTGAGGCCGTTCCCTCTCCTCCTGTCCCTGTTCCCTGGCAGCAGAGCCCGACCCCCCCGGCTGCCCCCTCCTGTCAGGGACTTGTGCAGAGCCACAAGGTCCCGCCTGAGCCTCCTTTGCTCCGGGCTTTGCCCCTTTCCCAGCTCTCTCAGGAACTCTCCAGCCCCTTGCCAGCTCCGTTCCCTTGCCTGGACTCGCTCCAGCCCCTCCGTGTCCCTCTTGTCCCAGAGGTGCTGCCAGCACTGCAGGTGCCCCAGCAGTGCCAGCACAGGGACGGGCCCAGCGCACCCGCGCATGCGCAGTGGGGAGGGGGGGCCCAGCGCGCCCGCGCATGCGCAGTGGGGGGTGGGGGGAAGGGGGGTCGCAGCGCGCCCGCGCATGCGCAGTGGGGGTGGGGGGGGGGGGGTAGGGCCAGCGCCCCCGCGCATGCGCAGTGGGGGTGGAGGGGGCCCAGCGCGCCCGCGCATGCGCAGTGGGGTGGGTGGCCGGCCAGCGCGCCCGCGCATGCTCAGTGGGGGTGGGGGGGACCGTCCAGATCTCCCGCGCATGCGCAGTGGGGTGGGGGACCGGTCAGCGCCCCCGCGCATGCGCAGTGGGAGGGGGCGTAGGGCCAGCGCGCCCGCGCATGAGCAGTGGGGGTGGGGTAGGGCCAGCGCGCCCGCGCATGCGCAGTGGGAGGGGGGTAGGGCCAGCGCCCCCGCGCATGCGCAGTGGGGGGTGGAGGGGCAGGGCCAGCGCGCCCGCGCATGCGCAGTGGGGTGGGGGGACGGCCGGCGCGCCCGCGCATGCGCAGTGGGGGTGGGGGGGGGGGCCGTCCAGCACTCCCGCGCATGCGCAGTGGGGTGGGGGGCCGGCCGGCGCCCCTGCGCATGCGCAGTGGGAGGGGGGGGGGCCCAGCCTGGGGGTGCCTTTTGTTCTGGTCCTCCGTGGGGCTGGCTTGAGAGCGGAATCAAGGTTGGAAAAGACCTCGGAGATCACTGAGTGCAACCAGCACCAGCACGGCCAGCGCTCGCCACGTCCGACCATGCCACAGCCACAGGTGTTGGAGCACTCCCAGGGGTGGGCACTCCAAACCTCCCTGGGCAGCTGTGCCAAGGCCTGAGCGCCCTTTCCAGGGAGGAATTTCCCCAATATCCACCCTGAGCCTCCCCTGGCCCAGCCTGAGGCCGTTCCCTCTCCTCCTGTCCCTGTTCCCTGGCAGCAGAGCCCGACCCCCCCGGCTGCCCCCTCCTGTCAGGGACTTGTGCAGAGCCACAAGGTCCCGCCTGAGCCTCCTTTGCTCCGGGCTTTGCCCCTTTCCCAGCTCTCTCAGGAACTCTCCAGCCCCTTGCCAGCTCCGTTCCCTTGCCTGGACTCGCTCCAGCCCCTCCGTGTCCCTCTTGTCCCAGAGGTGCTGCCAGCACTGCAGGTGCCCCAGCAGTGCCAGCACAGGGACGGGCCCAGCGCACCCGCGCATGCGCAGTGGGGAGGGGGGGCCCAGCGCGCCCGCGCATGCGCAGTGGGGTGTGGGGGGGGGGGGCCCAGCGCGCCCGCGCATGCGCAGTGGGGTGGGTGGCCGGCCAGCGCGCCCGCGCATGCTCAGTGGGGGTGGGGGGGGGCCGTCCAGCTCTCCCGCGCATGCGAAGTGGGGTGGGGGGCCGGCCAGCGCCCCCGCGCATGCGCAGTGGGAGGGGGGTAGGGCCAGCGCGCCCGCGCATGCGCAGTGGGGGTGGGGTTGGGCCAGCGCGCCCGCGCATGCGCAGTGGGGGTGGGGGGGGCCGGCCAGCGCCCCCGCGCATGCGCAGTGGGAGGGGTGGTAGGGCCAGCGCGCCCGCGCATGCGCAGTGGGGTGTGGAGGGGCAGGGCCAGCGCGCCCCGCGCATGCGCAGTGGGAGGGGGGGGGCCCAGCCTGGGGGTGCCTTTTGTTCTGGTCCTCCGTGGGGCTGGCTTGAGAGCGGAATCAAGGTTGGAAAAGACCTCGGAGATCACTGAGTGCAACCAGCACCAGCACGGCCAGCGCTGGCCACGTCCGACCATGCCACAGCCACAGGTGTTGGAGCACTCCCAGGGGTGGGCACTCCAAACCTCCCTGGGCAGCTGTGCCAAGGCCTGAGCGCCCTTTCCATGGAGGAATTTCCCCAATATCCACCCTGAGCCTCCCCTGGCCCAGCCTGAGGCCGTTCCCTCTCCTCCTGTCCCTGTTCCCTGGCAGCAGAGCCCGACCCCCCCGGCTGCCCCCTCCTGTCAGGGACTTGTGCAGAGCCACAAGGTCCCGCCTGAGCCTCCTTTGCTCCGGGCTTTGCCCCTTTCCCAGCTCTCTCAGGAACTCTCCAGCCCCTTGCCAGCTCCGTTCCCTTGCCTGGACTCGCTCCAGCCCCTACGTGTCCCTCTTGTCCCAGAGGTGCTGCCAGCACTGCAGGTGCCCCAGCAGTGCCAGCACAGGGACGGGCCCAGCGCACCCGCGCATGCGCAGTGGGGAGGGGGGGGCCCATCGCGCCCGCGCATGCGCAGTGGGGGGTGGGGGGGGGGGGTCCCAGCGCCCCCGCGCATGCGCAGTGGGGGTGGGGGGGGGGGGGTAGGGCCAGCGCCCCCGCGCATGCGCAGTGGGGGTGGGGGGGGCCCAGCGCGCCCGCGCATGCTCAGTGGGGGTGGGGGGGGGCCGTCCAGCTCTCCCGCGCATGCGAAGTGGGGTGGGGGGCCGGCCAGCGCCCCCGCGCATGCGCAGTGGGAGGGGGGTAGGGCCAGCGCGCCCGCGCATGCGCAGTGGGGGTGGGGTTGGGCCAGCGCGCCCGCGCATGCGCAGTGGGGGTGGGGGGGGGCCGTCCAGCTCTCCCGCGCATGCGCAGTGGGGTGGGGGGCCGGCCAGCGCGCCCGCGCATGCGCAGTGGGAGGGGGGTAGGGCCAGCGCGCCCGCGCATGCGCAGTGGGGGTGGGGTTGGGCCAGCGCGCCCGCGCATGCGCAGTGGGGGTGGGGGGGGCCGGCCAGCGCCCCCGCGCATGCGCAGTGGGAGGGGGGGGTAGGGCCAGCGCGCCCGCGCATGCGCAGTGGGGTGGGGGGCCGGCCGGCGCTCCCGCGCATGCGCAGTGGGAGGGGGGGGGCCCAGCCTGGGGGTGCCTTTTGTTCTGGTCCTCCGTGGGGCTGGCTTGAGAGCGGAATCAAGGTTGGAGAAGACCTCGGAGATCACTGAGTGCAACCAGCACCAGCACGGCCAGCGCTGGCCACGTCCGACCATGCCACAGCCACAGGTGTTGGAGCACTCCCAGGGGTGGGCACTCCAAACCTCCCTGGGCAGCTGTGCCAAGGCCTGAGCGCCCTTTCCAGGGAGGAATTTCCCCAATATCCACCCTGAGCCTCCCCTGGCCCAGCCTGAGGCCTTTCCCTCTCCTCCTGTCCCTGTTCCCTGGCAGCAGAGCCCGACCCCCCCGGCTGCCCCCTCCTGTCAGGGACTTGTGCAGAGCCACAAGGTCCCGCCTGAGCCTCCTTTGCTCCGGGCTTTGCCCCTTTCCCAGCTCTCTCAGGAACTCTCCAGCCCCTTGCCAGCTCCGTTCCCTTGCCTGGACTCGCTCCAGCCCCTCCGTGTCCCTCTTGTCCCAGAGGTGCTGCCAGCACTGCAGGTGCCCCAGCAGTGCCAGCACAGGGACGGGCCCAGCGCACCCGCGCATGCGCAGTGGGGTGGGGGGACGGCCAGCGCGCCCGCGCATGCTCAGTGGGGGTGGGGGGGGGGGGCCGTCCAGCACTCCCGCGCATGCGCAGTGGGGTGGGGGGCCGGCCAGCGCCCCCGCGCATGCGCAGTGGGAGGGGGGTAGGGCCAGCGCGCCCGCGCATGCGCAGTGGGGGTGGGGTTGGGCCATCGCGCCCGCGCATGCGCAGTGGGGGTGGGGGGGGCCAGCCAGCGCCCCCGCGCATGCGCAGTGGGAGGGGGGGGTAGGGCCAGCGCGCCCGCGCATGCGCAGTGGGGTGGGTGGGGCCGGCCGGCGCCCCCGCGCATGCGCAGTAGCGGCTGGGGTAGGGCCAGCGCGCCCGCGCATGCGCAGTGGGGGTGGGGGGGGTCGTCCAGCTCTCCCGCGCATGCGCAGTGGGGTGGGGGGCCGGCCAGCGCCCCCGCGCATGCGCAGTGGGAGGGGGGGGGGGGGTAGGGCCAGCGCGCCCGCGCATGCGCAGTGGGGTGGGGGGCCGGCCGGCGCCCCCGCGCATGCGCAGTGGGAGGGGGGGGGCCCAGCCTGGGGGTGCCTTTTGTTCTGGTCCTCCGTGGGGCTGGCTTGAGAGCGGAATCAATGTTGGAAAAGACCTCGGAGATCACTGAGTGCAACCAGCACCAGCACGGCCAGCGCTGGCCACGTCCGACCATGCCACAGCCTCAGGTGTTGGAGCACTCCCAGGGGTGGGCACTCCAAACCTCCCTGGGCAGCTGTGCCAAGGCCTGAGCGCCCTTTCCATGGAGGAATTTCCCCAATATCCACCCTGAGCCTCCCCTGGCCCAGCCTGAGGCCGTTCCCTCTCCTCCTGTCCCTGTTCCCTGGCAGCAGAGCCCGACCCCCCCGGCTGCCCCCTCCTGTCAGGGACTTGTGCAGAGCCACAAGGTCCCGCCTGAGCCTCCTTTGCTCCGGGCTTTGCCCCTTTCCCAGCTCTCTCAGGAACTCTCCAGCCCCTTGCCAGCTCCGTTCCCTTGCCTGGACTCGCTCCAGCCCCTCCGTGTCCCTCTTGTCCCAGAGGTGCTGCCAGCACTGCAGGTGCCCCAGCAGTGCCAGCACAGGGACGGGCCCAGCGCACCCGCGCATGCGCAGTGGGGTGTGTGGGGGGGGGGGTCCCAGCGCGCCCGCGCATGCGCAGTGGTGGTGGGGGGGGGAGGGTAGGGCCAGCGCCCCCGCGCATGCGCAGTGGGGGTGGGGGGGGCCCAGCGCGCCCGCGCATGCGCAGTGGGGTGTGGGGTGGGCCCAGCGCGCCCGCGCATGCGCAGTGGGGTGGGTGGCCGGCCAGCGCGCCCGCGCATGCTCAGTGGGGGTGGGGGGGGCCGTCCAGCTCTCCCGCGCATGCGCAGTGGGAGGGGGGGTAGGGCCAGCGCGCCCTCGCATGAGCAGTGGGGGTGGGGTAGGGCCAGCGCGCCCGCGCATGCGCAGTGGGTGGGGGGGGGGGCCGGCCAGGGCCCCCGCGCATGCGCAGTGGAAGGGGGGGTAGGGCCAGCGCGCCCGCGCATGCGCAGTGGTGTGGGGGGGGGGGGCCGTCCAGCTCTCCCGCGCATGCGCAGTGGGGTGGGGGGCCGGCCAGCGCCCCCGCGCATGCGCAGTGGGGGGGGGGGGGGGTAGGGCCAGCGCGCCCGCGCATGCGCAGTGGTGGGGGGTAGGGCCATCGCGCCCGCGCATGCGCAGTGGGTGGGGGGGGGCCGGCCAGGGCCCCCGCGCATGCGCAGTGGGAGGGGGGGTAGGGCCAGCGCGCCCGCGCATGCGCAGTGGGGTGGGGGGACGGCCGGCGCGCCCGCGCATGCGCAGTGGGGGTGGGGGGGGGGGGCCGTCCAGCACTCCCGCGCATGCGCAGTGGGGTGGGGGGCCGGCCAGCGCCCCCGCGCATGCGCAGTGGTGGGGGGTATGGCCAGCGCGCCCGCGCATGCGCAGTGGGTGGGGGGGGTCGGCCATCGCGCCCGCGCATGCGCAGTGGGGGTGGGGTAGGGCCAGCGAGCCTGCGCATGCGCAGTGGGAGGGGGGGGGTAGGGCCAGCACTCCCGCGCATGCGCAGTGGGGTGGGGGGCCGGCCAGCGCCCCCGCGCATGCGCAGTGGGGGGGGGGGGTAGGGCCAGCGCGCCCGCGCATGCGCAGTAGCGGCTGGGGTAGGGCCAGCGCGCCCGCGCATGCGCAGTGGTGGGGGGTAGGGCCAGCGCGCCCGCGCATGCGCAGTGGGTGGGGGGGGTCGGCCATCGCGCCCGCGCATGCGCAGTGGGGTGGGGGGGGGGGTAGGGCCAGCGCGCCCGCGCATGCGCAGTGGGGTGGGGGGCCGGCCGGCGCTCCCGCGCATGCGCAGTGGGGGTGGGGGGGCCGTCCAGCTTTCCCGCGCATGCGCAGTGGGGTGGGGGGCCGGCCAGCGCCCCCGCGCATGCGCAGTAGGGGGGGGGGGGGTAGGGCCAGCGCGCCCGCGCATGCGCAGTGGGGTGGGGGGCCGGCCGGCGCCCCCGCGCATGCGCAGTGGGAGGGGGGGGGCCCAGCCTGGGGGTGCCTTTTGTTCTGGTCCTCCGTGGGGCTGGCTTGAGAGCGGAATCAATGTTGGAAAAGACCTCGGAGATCACTGAGTGCAACCAGCACCAGCACGGCCAGCGCTGGCCACGTCCGACCATGCCACAGCCTCAGGTGTTGGAGCACTCCCAGGGGTGGGCACTCCAAACCTCCCTGGGCAGCTGTGCCAAGGCCTGAGCGCCCTTTCCATGGAGGAATTTCCCCAATATCCACCCTGAGCCTCCCCTGGCCCAGCCTGAGGCCGTTCCCTCTCCTCCTGTCCCTGTTCCCTGGCAGCAGAGCCCGACCCCCCCGGCTGCCCCCTCCTGTCAGGGACTTGTGCAGAGCCACAAGGTCCCGCCTGAGCCTCCTTTGCTCCGGGCTTTGCCCCTTTCCCAGCTCTCTCAGGAACTCTCCAGCCCCTTGCCAGCTCCGTTCCCTTGCCTGGACTCGCTCCAGCCCCTCCGTGTCCCTCTTGTCCCAGAGGTGCTGCCAGCACTGCAGGTGCCCCAGCAGTGCCAGCACAGGGACGGGCCCAGCGCACCCGCGCATGCCCAGTGGGGAGGGGGGGGCCCAGCGCGCCCGCGCATGCGCAGTGGGGGGTGGGGGGGGGGGGGGGGTCCCAGCGCGCCCGCGCATGCGCAGTGGGGGTGGGGGGGGGGGGGTAGGGCCAGCGCCCCCGCGCATGCGCAGTGGGGGTGGGGGGGGGGCCCAGCGCGCCCGCGCATGCGCAGTGGGGTGTGGGGGGGGGGGGGCCCAGCTCGCCCGCGCATGCGCAGTGGGGTGGGTGGCCGGCCAGCGCGCCCGCGCATGCTCAGTGGGGGTGGGGGGGGGCCGTCCAGATCTCCCGCGCATGCGAAGTGGGGTGGGGGGCCGGCCAGCGCCCCCGCGCATGCGCAGTGGGAGGGGGGTTGGGCCAGCGCGTCCGCGCATGCGCAGTGGGGGTGGGGTTGGGCCAGCGCGCCCGCGCATGCGCAGTGGGAGGGGGGGTAGGGCCAGCGCGCCCGCGCATGCGCAGTGGGGGGTGGAGGGGCAGGGCCAGCGCGCCCGCGCATGCGCAGTGGGAGGGGGGGGGCCCAGCCTGGGGGTGCCTTTTGTTCTGGTCCTCCGTGGGGCTGGCTTGAGAGCGGAATCAAGGTTGGAAAAGACCTCGGAGATCACTGAGTGCAACCAGCACCAGCACGGCCAGCGCTGGCCACGTCCGACCATGCCACAGCCACAGGTGTTGGAGCACTCCCAGGGGTGGGCACTCCAAACCTCCCTGGGCAGCTGTGCCAAGGCCTGAGCGCCCTTTCCATGGAGGAATTTCCCCAATATCCACCCTGAGCCTCCCCTGGCCCCGCCTGAGGCCGTTCCCTCTCCTCCTGTCCCTGTTCCCTGGCAGCAGAGCCCGACCCCCCCGGCTGCCCCCTCCTGTCAGGGACTTGTGCAGAGCCACAAGGTCCCGCCTGAGCCTCCTTTGCTCCGGGCTTTGCCCCTTTCCCAGCTCTCTCAGGAACTCTCCAGCCCCTTGCCAGCTCCGTTCCCTTGCCTGGACTCGCTCCAGCCCCTCCGTGTCCCTCTTGTCCCAGAGGTGCTGCCAGCACTGCAGGTGCCCCAGCAGTGCCAGCACAGGGACGGGCCCAGCGCACCCGCGCATGCGCAGTGGGGAGGGGGGGGCCCAGCGCGCCCGCGCATGCGCAGTGGGGTGGGTGGCCGGCCAGCGCGCCCGCGCATGCTCAGTGGGGGTGGGGGGGGGGCCGTCCAGCTCTCCCGCGCATGCGCAGTGGGGTGGGGGGCCGGCCAGCGCCCCCGCGCATGCGCAGTGGGAGGGGGGGGTAGGGCCAGCGCGCCCGCGCATGCGCAGTGGGGTGGGGGGCCGGCGCCCCCGCACATGCGCAGTGGGAGGGGGGGGGCCCAGCCTGGGGGTGCCTTTTGTTCTGGTCCTCCGTGGGGCTGGCTTGAGAGCGGAATCAAGGTTGGAGAAGACCTCGGAGATCACTGAGTGCAACCAGCACCAGCACGGCCAGCGCTGGCCACGTCCGACCATGCCACAGCCACAGGTGTTGGAGCACTCCCAGGGGTGGGCACTCCAAACCTCCCTGGGCAGCTGTGCCAAGGCCTGAGCGCCCTTTCCATGGAGGAATTTCCCCAATATCCACCCTGAGCCTCCCCTGGCCCAGCCTGAGGCGGTTCCCTCTCCTCCTGTCCCTGTTCCCTGGCAGCAGAGCCCGACCCCCCCGGCTGCCCCCTCCTGTCAGGGACTTGTGCAGAGCCACAAGGTCCCGCCTGAGCTTCCTTTGCTCCGGGCTTTGCCCCTTTCCCAGCTCTCTCAGGAACTCTCCAGCCCCTTGCCAGCTCCGTTCCCTTGCCTGGACTCGCTCCAGCCCCTCCGTGTCCCTCTTGTCCCAGAGGTGCTGCCAGCACTGCAGGGGCCCCAGCAGTGCCAGCACAGGGACGGGCCCAGCGCACCCGCGCATGCGCAGTGGGGAGGGGGGGGCCCAGCGCGCCCGCGCATGCGCAGTGGGGTGGGGGGACGGCCAGGGCGCCCGCGCATGCTCAGTGGGGGTGGGGGGGGGGGCCGTCCAGCACTCCCGCGCATGCGCAGTGGGGTGGGGGGCCGGCCAGCGCCCCCGCGCATGCGCAGTGGGAGGGGGGTAGGGCCAGCGCGCCCGCGCATGCGCAGTGGGGGTGGGGTTGGGCCATCGCGCCCGCGCATGCGCAGTGGGGGTGGGGGGGGCCAGCCAGCGCCCCCGCGCATGCGCAGTGGGAGGGGGGGGTAGGGCCAGCGCGCCCGCGCATGCGCAGTGGGGTGGGTGGGGCCGGCCGGCGCCCCCGCGCATGCGCAGTAGCGGCTGGGGTAGGGCCAGCGCGCCCGCGCATGCGCAGTGGGGGTGGGGGGGGTCGTCCAGCTCTCCCGCGCATGCGCAGTGGGGTGGGGGGCCGGCCAGCGCCCCCGCGCATGCGCAGTGGGGTGGGGGGGGGGGGGTAGGGCCAGCGCGCCCGCGCATGCGCAGTGGGGTGGGGGGCCGGCCGGCGCCCCCGCGCATGCGCAGTGGGAGGGGGGGGGCCCAGCCTGGGGGTGCCTTTTGTTCTGGTCCTCCGTGGGGCTGGCTTGAGAGCGGAATCAAGGTTGGAAAAGACCTCGGAGATCACTGAGTGCCACCAGCAGCAGCACGGCCAGCGCTGACCACGTCCGACCATGCCACAGCCACAGGTGTTGGAGCACTCCCAGGGGTGGGCACTCCAAACCTCCCTGGGCAGCTGTGCCAAGGCCTGAGCGCCCTTTCCATGGTGGAATTTCCCCAGTATCCACCCTGAGCCTCCCCTGGCCCAGCCTGAGGCCGTTCCCTCTCCTCCTGTCCCTGTTCCCTGGGAGCAGAACCCGACCCCCCCGGCTGCCCCCTCCTGTCAGGGACTTGTGCAGAGCCACAAGGTCCCGCCTGAGCCTCCTTTGCTCCGGGCTGTGCCCCTTTCCCAGCTCTCTCAGGAACTCTCCAGCCCCTTGCCAGCTCCGTTCCGTTGCCTGGACTCGCTCCAGCCCCTCCGTGTCCCTCTTGTCCCAGAGGTGCTGCCAGCACTGCAGGTGCCCCAGCAGTGCCAGCACAGGGACGGGCCCAGCGCACCCGCGCATGCGCAGTCGGGAGGGGGGGGGCCCATCGCGCCCGCGCAGGCGCAGTGGTGTGGGGGGGGGGCCAGCGCGCCCGCGCATGCGCAGAGGGGGTGGGGGGGGCCGTCCAGCTCTCCCGCGCATGCGCAGTGGGGTGGGGGTAGGGCCAGCGCACCCGCGCATGCGCAGTGGGGGGTGGGGGGGGCCCAGCGCGCCCGCGCATGCGCAGTGGTGTGGGGGGGGGTCGGCCATCGCGCCCGCGCATGCGCAGTGGGGTGGGGGGCCGGCCGGCGCTCCCGCGCATGCGCAGTGGGGGTGGGGGGGCCGTCCAGCTCTCCCGCGCATGCGCAGTGGGGTGGGGGTAGGGCCAGCGCCCCCGCGCATGCGCAGTGGGGTGGGGGGCCGGCCAGCGCGCCCGCGCATGCGCTGTGGGAGGGGGGGTAGGGCCAGCGCGCCCGCGCATGCGCAGTGGGGTGGGGAGTAGCCCAGCCTGGGGGTGCCTTTTGTTCTGGTCCTCCGTGGAGCTGCCTTGAGAGCGGAATCAAGGTTGGAAAAGACCTCGGAGATCACTGAGTGCCACCAGCAGCAGCACGGCCAGCGCTGACCACGTCCGACCATGCCACAGCCACAGGTGTTGGAGCACTCCCAGGGGTGGGCACTCCAAACCTCCCTGGGCAGCTGTGCCAAGGCCTGAGCGCCCTTTCCATGGAGGAATTTCCCCAATATCCACCCTGAGCCTCCCCTGGCCCAGCCTGAGGCCGTTCCCTCTCCTCCTGTCCCTGTTCCCTGGGAGCAGAACCCGACCCCCCCGGCTGCCCCCTCCTGTCAGGGACTTGTGCAGAGCCACAAGGTCCCGCCTGAGCCTCCTTTGCTCCGGGCTGTGCCCCTTTCCCAGCTCTCTCAGGAACTCTCCAGCCCCTTGCCAGCTCCGTTCCGTTGCCTGGACTCGCTCCAGCCCCTCCGTGTCCCTCTTGTCCCAGAGGTGCTGCCAGCACTGCAGGTGCCCCAGCAGTGCCAGCACAGGGACGGGCCCAGCGCACCCGCGCATGCGCAGGGGGGGTGGGGGGGGGGGGGTCCCAGCGCGCCCGCGCATGCGCAGTGGTGGTGGGGGGGGGAGGGTAGGGCCAGCGCCCCCGCGCATGCGCAGTGGGGGTGGAGGGGGCCCAGCGCGCCCGCGCATGCGCAGTGGGGTGTGGGGGGGACCCAGCGCGCCCGCGCATGCGCAGTGGGGTGGGTGGCCGGACAGCGCGCCCGCGCATGCTCAGTGGGGGTGGGGGGGGCCGTCCAGCTCTCCCGCGCATGCGCAGTGGGAGGGGGGGTAGGGCCAGTGCGCCCGCGCATGAGCAGTGGGGGTGGGGTAGGGCCAGCGCGCCCGCGCATGCGCAGTGGGTGGGGGGGGGGCCGGCCAGGGCCCCCGCGCATGCGCAGTGGGGTGGGGGGACGGCCGGCGCGCCCGCGCATGCGCAGTGGGGGTGGGGGGGGGGCCGTCCAGCACTCCCGCGCATGCGCAGTGGGGTGGGGGGCCGGCCAGCGCCCCCGCGCATGCGCAGTGGGGGGGGGGGGGGGGTAGGGCCAGCGCGCCCGCGCATGCGCAGTGGGTGGGGGGGGTCGGCCATCGCGCCCGCGCATGCGCAGTGGGGTGGGGGGGGGCCGGCGCTCCCGCGCATGCGCAGTGGGGGTGGGGGGGGCCGTCCAGCTCTCCCGCGCATGCGCAGTGGGGTGGGGGGCCGGCCAGGGCCCCCGCGCATGCGCAGTGCTGTCGGGGGGGGTCGGCCATCGCGCCCGCGCATGCGCAGAGGGGTGGGGGGCCGGCCATCGCGCCCGCGCGCATGCGCAGTGGGAGGGGGGGGGCCCAGCCTGGGGGTGCCTTTTGTTCTGGTCCTCCGTGGGGCTGGCTTGAGAGCGGAATCAAGGTTGGAGAAGACCTCGGAGATCACTGAGTGCAACCAGCACCAGCACGGCCAGCGCTGGCCACGTCCGACCATGCCACAGCCACAGGTGTTGGAGCACTCCCAGGGGTGGGCACTCCAAACCTCCCTGGGCAGCTGTGCCAAGGCCTGAGCGCCCTTTCCAGGGAGGAATTTCCCCAATATCCACCCTGAGCCTCCCCTGGCCCAGCCTGAGGCCGTTCCCTCTCCTCCTGTCCCTGTTCCCTGGCAGCAGAGCCCGACCCCCCCGGCTGCCCCCTCCTGTCAGGGACTTGTGCAGAGCCACAAGGTCCCGCCTGAGCCTCCTTTGCTCCGGGCTTTGCCCCTTTCCCAGCTCTCTCAGGAACTCTCCAGCCCCTTGCCAGCTCCGTTCCCTTGCCTGGACTCGCTCCAGCCCCTCCGTGTCCCTCTTGTCCCAGAGGTGCTGCCAGCACTGCAGGTGCCCCAGCAGTGCCAGCACAGGGACGGGCCCAGCGCACCCGCGCATGCCCAGTGGGGAGGGGGGGGCCCAGCGCGCCCGCGCATGAGCAGTGGGGGGTGTGGGGGGGGGGGGGTCGCAGCGCGCCCGCGCATGCGCAGTGGGGGTGGGGGGGGGGGGTAGGGCCAGCGCCCCCGCGCATGCGCAGTGGGGGTGGAGGGGGCCCAGCGCGCCCGCGCATGCGCAGTGGGGTGTGGGGGGGGGGGCCCAGCGCGCCCGCGCATGCGCAGTGGGGTGGGTGGCCGGCCAGCGCGCCCGCGCATGCTCAGTGGGGGTGGGGGGGGCCGTCCAGCTCTCCCGCGCATGCGCAGTGGGAGGGGGGGTAGGGCCAGCGCGCCCGCGCATGAGCAGTGGGTGTGGGGTAGGGCCAGCGCGCCCGCGCATGCGCAGTGGGTGGGGGGGGGGCCGGCCAGGGCCCCCGCGCACGCGCAGTGGGAGGGGGGGTAGGGCCAGCGCGCCCGCGCATGCGCAGTGGGGTGGGGGGACGGCCGGCGCGCCCGCGCATGCGCAGTGGGGGTGGGGGGGGGGGGGCCGTCCAGCACTCCCGCGCATGCGCAGTGGGGTGGGGGGCCGGCCAGCGCCCCCGCGCATGCGCAGTGGGGGGGGGGGGGGTAGGGCCAGCGCGCCCGCGCATGCGCAGTGGGTGGGGGGGGGTCGGTCATCGCGCCCGCGCATGCGCAGTGGGGTGGGAGGGGCCGGCCGGCGCCCCCGCGCATGCGCAGTAGCGGCTGGGGTAGGGCCAGCGCGCCCGCGCATGCGCAGTGGTGGGGGGTAGGGCCAGCGCGCCCGCGCATGCGCAGTGGGGTGGGGGGCCGGCCTTCGCCCCCGCGCATGCGCAGTGGGAGGTGGGGGGGCCCAGCCTGGGGGTGCCTTTTTTTCTGGTCCTCCGTGGGGCTGGCTTGAGAGCGGAATCAAGGTTGGAGAAGACCTCGGAGATCACTGAGTGCAACCAGCACCAGCACGGCCAGCGCTGGCCAAGTTCCGACCATGCCACAGCCACAGGTGTTGGAGCACTCCCAGGGGTGGGCACTCCAAACCTCCCTGGGCAGCTGTGCCAAGGCCTGAGCGCCCTTTCCATGGAGGAATTTCCCCAATATCCACCCTGAGCCTCCCCTGGCCCAGCCTGAGGCCGTTCCCTCTCCTCCTGTCCCTGTTCCCTGGCAGCAGAGCCCGACCCCCCCGGCTGCCCCCTCCTGTCAGGGACTTGTGCAGAGCCACAAGGTCCCGCCTGAGCCTCCTTTGCTCCGGGCTTTGCCCCTTTCCCAGCTCTCTCAGGAACTCTCCAGCCCCTTGCCAGCTCCGTTCCCTTGCCTGGACTCGCTCCAGCCCCTCCGTGTCCCTCTTGTCCCAGAGGTGCTGCCAGCACTGCAGGTGCCCCAGCAGTGCCAGCACAGGGACGGGCCCAGCGCACCCGCGCATGCGCAGTGGGGAGGGGGGGGGCCCAGCGCGCCCGCGCATGCGCAGTGGGAGGTGGAGGGGCAGGGCCAGCGCGCCCGCGCATGCGCAGTGGGAGGGGGGGGGCCCAGCGCGCCCGCGCATGCGCAGTGGGGTGGTGGGGGGGGGGGGGCCCAGCGCGCCCGCGCATGCGCAGTGGGGGTGGGGGGGGCCGGCCAGCGCCCCCGCGCATGCGCAGTGGGAGGGGGGGTAGGGCCAGCGCGCCCGCGCATGCGCAGTGGGGGGTGGAGGGGCACGGCCAGCGCGCCCGCGCATGCGCAGTGGGGTGGGGGGGGGGGGTAGGGCCAGCGCGTCAGCGCATGCGCAGTGGGGTGGGGGGCCGGCCGGCGCTCCCGCGCATGCGCAGTGGGGGTGGGGGGGGCCGTCCAGCTTTCCCGCGCATGCGCAGTGGGGTGGGGGGCCGGCCAGCGCCCCCGCGCATGCGCAGTGGGGTGGGGGGGGGGGGGGTAGGGCCAGCGCGCCCGCGCATGCGCAGTGGGGGTGGGGGGGGCCCAGCGCGCCCGCGCATGCGCAGTGGGGTGTGGGGGGGGGGGGGCCAGCGCGCCCGCGCATGCGCAGTGGGGTGGGTGGCCGGCCAGCGCGCCCGCGCATGCTCAGTGGGGGTGGGGGGGGGCCGTCCAGCTCTCCCGCGCATGCGCAGTGGGGTGGGGGGCCGGCCAGCGCCCCCGCGCATGCGCAGTGGGAGGGGGGTAGGGCCAGCGCGCCCGCGCATGCGCAGTGGGGGTGGGGTTGGGCCATCGCGCCCGCGCATGCGCAGTGGGGGTGGGGGGGGGCCGGCCAGCGCCCCAGCGCATGCGCAGTGGGAGGGGGGGGTAGGGCCAGCGCGCCCGCGCATGCGCAGTGGGGGGTGGAGGGGCAGGGCCAACGCGCCCGCGCATGCGCAGTGGGAGGGGGGGGGCCCAGCCTGGGGGTGCCTTTTGTTCTGGTCCTCCGTGGGGCTGGCTTGAGAGCGGAATCAAGGTTGGAAAAGACCTCGGAGATCACTGAGTGCAACCAGCACCAGCACGGCCAGCGCTGGCCACGTCCGACCATGCCACAGCCACAGGTGTTGGAGCACTCCCAGGGGTGGGCACTCCAAACCTCCCTGGGCAGCTGTGCCAAGGCCTGAGCGCCCTTTCCATGGAGGAATTTCCCCAATATCCACCCTGAGCCTCCCCTGGCCCAGCCTGAGGCCGTTCCCTCTCCTCCTGTCCCTGTTCCCTGGCAGCAGAGCCCGACCCCCCCGGCTGCCCCCTCCTGTCAGGGACTTGTGCAGAGCCACAAGGTCCCGCCTGAGCCTCCTTTGCTCCGGGCTTTGCCCCTTTCCCAGCTCTCTCAGGAACTCTCCAGCCCCTTGCCAGCTCCGTTCCCTTGCCTGGACTCGCTCCAGCCCCTCCGTGTCCCTCTTGTCCCAGAGGTGCTGCCAGCACTGCAGGTGCCCCAGCAGTGCCAGCACAGGGACGGGCCCAGCGCACCCGCGCATGCGCAGTGGGGAGGGAGGGGCCCAGCGCGCCCGCGCATGCGCAGTGGGGGGTGGGGGGGGGGGGGGGTCCCAGCGCGCCCGCGCATGCGCAGTGGTGGTGGGGGGGGGGAGGGTAGGGCCAGCGCCCCCGCGCATGCGCAGTGGGGGTGGGGGGGGCCCAGCGCGCCCGCGCATGCGCAGTGGGGTGTGGGGGGGGCCCAGCGCGCCCGCGCATGCGCAGTGGGGTGGGTGGCCGGCCAGCGCCCCCGCGCATGCGCAGTGGGGGGGGGGGGGGTGGTAAGGCCAGCGCGCCCGCGCATGCGCAGTGGGGTGGGGGGGGCCGGCCGGCGCCCCCGCGCATGCGCACTAGCGGCTGGGGTAGGGCCAGCGCGCCCGCGCATGCGCAGTGGGGTGGGGGGCCGGCCGGCGCTCCCGCGCATGCGCAGTGGGGGTGGGGGGGGCCGTCCAGCTCTCCCGCGCATGCGCAGTGGGGTGGGGGGACGGCCAGCGCCCCCGCGCATGCGCAGTGGGGGGGGGGGGGGGTAGGGCCAGCGCGCCCGCGCATGCGCAGTGGGTTGGGGGGGTCGGCCATCGCGCCCGCGCATGCGCAGTGGGGTGGGGGGGGGGGGGGGTAGGGCCAGCGCGCCCGCGCATGCGCAGTGGGGTGGGGGCCCGGCCGGCGCTCCCGCGCATGCGCAGTGGGGGTGGGGGGGCCGTCCAGCTCTCCCGCGCATGCGCAGTGGGGTGGGGGGCCGGCCAGCGCCCCCGCGCATGCGCAGTGGGGTGGGGGGGGGGGGGTAGGGCCAGCGCGCCCGCGCATGCGCAGTGGGGTGGGGGGCCGGCCTTCGCCCCCGCGCATGCGCAGTGGGAGGGGGGGGGCCCAGCCTGGGGGTGCCTTTTGTTCTGGTCCTCCGTGGGGCTGGCTTGAGAGCGGAATCAAGGTTGGAAAAGACCTCGGAGATCACTGAGTGCAACCAGCACCAGCACGGCCAGCGCTGGCCACGTCCGACCATGCCACAGCCACAGGTGTTGGAGCACTCCCAGGGGTGGGCACTCCAAACCTCCCTGGGCAGCTGTGCCAAGGCCTGAGCGCCCTTTCCATGGAGGAATTTCCCCAATATCCACCCTGAGCCTCCCCTGGCCCAGCCTGAGGCCGTTCCCTCTCCTGTCCCTGTTCCCTGGCAGCAGAGCCCGACCCCCCCGGCTGCCCCCTCCTGTCAGGGACTTGTGCAGAGCCACAAGGTCCCGCCTGAGCCTCCTTTGCTCCGGGCTTTGCCCCTTTCCCAGCTCTCTCAGGAACTCTCCAGCCCCTTGCCAGCTCCGTTCCCTTGCCTGGACTCGCTCCAGCCCCTCCGTGTCCCTCTTGTCCCAGAGGTGCTGCCAGCACTGCAGGTGCCCAAGCAGTGCCAGCACAGGGACGGGCCCAGCGCGCCCGCGCATGCGCAGTGGGGAGGGGGCGGCCCAGCGCGCCCGCGCATGCGCAGTGGGGGGTGGGGGGGGGGGGGTCCCAGCGCGCCCGCGCATGCGCAGTGGGGGTGGGGGGGGGGGTAGGGCCAGCGCCCCCGCGCATGCGCAGTGGGGGTGGGGGGGCCCAGCGCGGCCGCGCATGCGCAGTGGGGTGTGAGGGGGGCCCAGCGCGCCCGCGCATGCGCAGTGGGGTGGGTGGCCGGCCAGCGCGCCCGCGCATGCTCAGTGGGGGTGGGGGGGGCCGTCCAGCTCTCCCGCGCATGCGCAGTGGGGTGGGGGGGGGCCGGCCGGCGCCCCCCGCGCATGCGCAGTAGCGGCTGGGGTAGGGCCAGCGCGCCAGCGCATGCGCAGTGGGGTGGGGGGCCGGCCGGCGCCCCCGCGCATGCGCAGTAGCGGCTGGGGTAGGCCAGCGCGCCCGCGCATGCGCAGTGGGGTGGGGGGCCGGCCGGCGCTCCCGCGCATGCGCAGTGGGGGTGGGGGGGCCGTCCATCTCTCCCGCGCATGAGCAGTGGGGTGGGGGGGCCGGTCGGCGCCCCCGCGCATGCGCAGTAGCGGCTGGGGTAGGGCAGGGGCGCCCGCGCATGCGCAGTGGGGTGGGGGGCCGGCCAGCGCCCCCGCGCATGCGCAGTGGGAGGTGGGGGTAGGGCCAGCGCGCCCGCGCATGCGCAGTGGGGTTGGGGGCCGGCCTTCGCCCCCGCGCATGCGCAGTGGGAGGGGTGGTAGGGCCAGCGCGCCCGCGCATGAGCAGTGGGGGTGGGGGGGGGCCGTCCAGCTCTCCCGCGCATGCGCAGTGGGGTGGGGGGCCGGCCAGCGCCCCCGCGCATGCGCAGTGGGAGGGGGGTAGGGCCAGCGCGCCCGCGCATGCGCAGTGGGGGTGGGATTGGGCCAGCGCGCCCGCGCATGCGCAGTGGGGGTGGGGGGGGCCGGCCAGCGCCCCCGCGCATGCGCAGTGGGGTGGGGGGGGGGTAGGGCCAGCGCGCCCGCGCATTCGCAGTGGGGTGGGGGGCCGGCCATCGCGCCCGCGCATGCGCAGTAGCGGCTGGGGTAGGGCCAGCGCGCCCGCGCATGCGCAGTGGTGGGGGGTAGGGCCAGCGCGCCCGCGCATGCGCAGTGGGTGGGGGGGGTCGGCCATCGCGCCCGCGCATGCGCAGTGGGGTGGGGGGGGGGGGGTAGGGCCAGCGCGCCCGCGCATGCGCAGTGGGGTGGGGGGCCGGCCGGCGCTCCCGCGCATGCGCAGTGGGGGTGGGGGGGCCGTCCAGCTTTCCCGCGCATGCGCAGTGGGGTGGGGGGCCGGCCAGCGCCCCCGCGCATGCGCAGTGGGTTGGGGGGGGGTAGGGCCAGCGCGCCCGCGCATGCGCAGTGGGGTGGGGGGCCGGCCTTCGCCCCCGCGCATGCGCAGTGGGAGGGGGGGGGGCCCAGCCTGGGGGTGCCTTTTGTTCTGGTCCTCCGTGGGGCTGGCTTGAGAGCGGAATCAAGGTTGGAAAAGACCTCGGAGATCACTGAGTGCAACCAGCACCAGCACGGCCAGCGCTGGCCACGTCCGACCATGCCACAGCCACAGGTGTTGGAGCACTCCCAGGGGTGGGCACTCCAAACCTCCCTGGGCAGCTGTGCCAAGGCCTGAGCGCCCTTTCCATGGAGGAATTTCCCCAATATCCACCCTGAGCCTCCCCTGGCCCAGCCTGAGGCCGTTCCCTCTCCTCCTGTCCCTGTTCCCTGGCAGCAGAGCCCGACCCCCCCGGCTGCCCCCTCCTGTCAGGGACTTGTGCAGAGCCACAAGGTCCCGCCTGAGCCTCCTTTGCTCCGGGCTTTGCCCCTTTCCCAGCTCTCTCAGGAACTCTCCAGCCCCTTGCCAGCTCCGTTCCCTTGCCTGGACTCGCTGCAGCCCCTCCGTGTCCCTCTTGTCCCAGAGGTGCTGCCAGCACTGCAGGTGCCCCAGCAGTGCCAGCACAGGGACGGGCCCAGCGCGCCCGCGCATGCGCAGTGGGGAGGGGGGGGCCCAGCGCGCCCGCGCATGCGCAGTGGGGGTGGGGGGGGGGGGGTAGGGCCAGCGCCCCCGCGCATGCGCAGTGGGGGTGGGGGGGTCCCAGCGCGCCCGCGCATGCGCAGTGGGGTGTGGGGGGGGGGGGGCCCAGCGCGCCCGCGCATGCGCAGTGGGGGTGGGGGGGGGCCGTCCAGCTCTCCCGCGTATGCGAAGTGGGGTGGGGGGCCGGCCAGCGCCCCCGCGCTTGCGCAGTGGGAGGGGGGTAGGGCCAGCGCGCCCGCGCATGCGCAGTGGGGGTGGGGTTGGGCCAGCGCGCCCGCTCATGCGCAGTGGGGGTGGGGGGGGCCGGCCAGCGCCCCCGCGCATGCGCAGTGGGAGGGGGGGTAGGGCCAGCGCGCCCGCGCATGCGCAGTGGGGGGTGGAGGGGCAGGGCCAGCGCGCCCGCGCATGCGCAGTGGGAGGGGGGGGGGCCCAGCCTGGGGGTGCCTTTTGTTCTGGTCCTCCATGGGGCTGGCTTGAGAGCGGAATCAAGGTTGGAAAAGACCTCGGAGATCACTGAGTGCAACCAGCAGCAGCACGGCCAGCGCTGGCCACGTCCGACCATGCCACAGCCACAGGTGTTGGAGCACTCCCAGGGGTGGGCACTCCAAACCTCCCTGGGCAGCTGTGCCAAGGCCTGAGCGCCCTTTCCATGGAGGAATTTCCCCAATATCCACCCTGAGCCTCCCCTGGCCCAGCCTGAGGCCGTTCCCTCTCCTCCTGTCCCTGTTCCCTGGCAGCAGAGCCCGACCCCCCCGGCTGCCCCCTCCTGTCAGGGACTTGTGCAGAGCCACAAGGTCCCGCCTGAGCCTCCTTTGCTCCGGGCTTTGCCCCTTTCCCAGCTCTCTCAGGAACTCTCCAGCCCCTTGCCAGCTCCGTTCCCTTGCCTGGACTCGCTGCAGCCCCTCCGTGTCCCTCTTGTCCCAGAGGTGCTGCCAGCACTGCAGGTGCCCCAGCAGTGCCAGCACAGGGACGGGCCCAGCGCACCCGCGCATGCGCAGTGGGGAGGGGGGGGCCCAGCGCGCCCGCGCATGCGCAGTGGGGGGTGGGGGGGGGGGGGGTCGCAGCGCGCCCGCGCATGCGCAGTGGGGGTGGGGGGGGGGGGGTAGGGCCAGCGCCCCCGCGCATGCGCAGTGGGGGTGGAGGGGGCCCAGCGCGCCCGCGCATGCGCAGTGGGGTGGGTGGCCGGCCAGCGCGCCCGCGCATGCTCAGTGGGGGTGGGGGGGCCGTCCAGCTCTCCCGCGCATGCGCAGTGGGAGGGGGGGTAGGGCCAGCGCGCCCGCGCATGAGCAGTGGGGGTGGGGTAGGGCCAGCGCGCCCGCGCATGCGCAGTGGGGGGTGGAGGGGCAGGGCCAGCGCGCCCGCGCATGCGCAGTGGGGGGTGGGGGGGGGGGGGGTCGCAGCGCGCCCGCGCATGCGCAGTGGGGGTGGGGGGGGGGGGGGTAGGGCCAGCGCCCCCGCGCATGCGCAGTGGGGGTGGAGGGGGCCCAGCGCGCCCGCGCATGCGCAGTGGGGTGGGTGGCCGGCCAGCGCGCCCGCGCATGCTCAGTGGGGGTGGGGGGGCCGTCCAGCTCTCCCGCGCATGCGCAGTGGGAGGGGGGGTAGGGCCAGCGCGCCCGCGCATGAGCAGTGGGGGTGGGGTAGGGCCAGCGCGCCCGCGCATGCGCAGTGGGGGGTGGAGGGGCAGGGCCAGCGCGCCCGCGCATGCGCAGTGGGAGGGGGGGACCCAGCCTGGGGGTGCCTTTTGTTCTGGTCCTCCGTGGGGCTGGCTTGAGAGCGGAATCAAGGTTGGAAAAGACCTCGGAGATCACTGAGTGCAACCAGCACCAGCACGGCCAGCGCTGGCCACGTCCGACCATGCCACAGCCACAGGTGTTGGAGCACTCCCAGGGGTGGGCACTCCAAACCTCCCTGGGCAGCTGTGCCAAGGCCTGAGCGCCCTTTCCATGGAGGAATTTCCCCAATATCCACCCTGAGCCTCCCCTGGCCCAGCCTGAGGCCGTTCCCTCTCCTCCTGTCCCTGTTCCCTGGCAGCAGAGCCCGACCCCCCCGGCTGCCCCCTCCTGTCAGGGACTTGTGCAGAGCCACAAGGTCCCGCCTGAGCCTCCTTTGCTCCGGGCTTTGCCCCTTTCCCAGCTCTCTCAGGAACTCTCCAGCCCCTTGCCAGCTCCGTTCCCTTGCCTGGACTCGCTCCAGCCCCTCCGTGTCCCTCTTGTCCCAGAGGTGCTGCCAGCACTGCAGGTGCCCCAGCAGTGCCAGCACAGGGACGGGCCCAGCGCACCCGCGCATGCGCAGTGGGGAGGGAGGGGCCCAGCGCGCCCGCGCATGCGCAGTGGGGGGTGGGGGGGGGTGGGGGTCCCAGCGCGCCCGCGCATGCGCAGTGGTGGTGGGGGGGGGAGGGTAGGGCCAGCGCCCCCGCGCATGCGCAGTGGGGGTGGGGGGGGCCCAGCGCGGCCGCGCATGCGCAGTGGGGTGTGAGGGGGGCCCAGCGCGCCCGCGCATGCGCAGTGGGGTGGGTGGCCGGCCAGCGCGCCCGCGCATGCTCAGTGGGGGTGGGGGGGGCCGTCCAGCTCTCCCGCGCATGCGCAGTGGGGTGGGGGGACGGCCGGCGCGCCCGCGCATGCGCAGTGGGGGTGGGGGGGTCCGTCCAGCCCCCCCGCGCATGCGCAGTGGGGTGGGGGGGGCCGGCCGGCGCCCCCGCGCATGCGCAGTAGCGGCTGGGGTAGGGCCAGCGCGCCAGGGCATGCGCAGTGGGGTGGGGGGCCGGCCGGCGCCCCCGCGCATGCGCAGTAGCGGCTGGGGTAGGGCCTTCGCCCCCGCGCATGCGCAGTGGGGTGGGGGGCCGGCCGGCGCTCCCGCGCATGCGCAGTGGGGGTGGGGGGGCCGTCCATCTCTCCCGCGCATGAGCAGTGGGGTGGGGGGGCTTGTCGGCGCCCCCGCGCATGCGCAGTAGCGGCTGGGGTAGGGCCAGCGCGCCCGCGCATGCGCAGTGGGGTGGGGGGCCGGCCAGCGCCCCCGCGCATGCGCAGTGGGAGGGGGGGGTAGGGCCAGCGCGCCCGCGCATGCGCAGTGGGGTGGGGGGCCGGCCTTCGCCCCCGCGCATGCGCAGTGGGAGGGGTGGTAGGGCCAGCTCGCCCGCGCATGAGCAGTGGGGGTGGGGTAGGGCCAGCGCGCCCGCGCATGCGCAGTGGGTGGGGGGGGGGCCGGCCAGCGCCCCCGCGCATGCGCAGTGGGAGGGGGGTAGGGCCAGCGCGCCCGCGCATGCGCAGTGGGGTGGGGGGCCGGCCAGCGCCCCCGCGTTTGCGCAGTGGGGGGGGGGGGGTAGGGCCAGCGCGCCCGCGCATGCGCAGTGGGTGGGGGGGGTCGGCCATCGCGCCCGCGCATGCGCAGTGGGGTGGGAGGGGCCGGCCGGCGCCCCCGCGCATGCGCAGTAGCGGCTGGGGTAGGGCCAGCGCGCCCGCGCATGCGCAGTGGTGGGGGGTAGGGCCAGCGCGCCCGCGCATGCGCAGTGGGTGGGGGGGGTCGGCCATCGCGCCCGCGCATGCGCAGTGGGGTGGGGGGGGGGGGTAGGGCCAGCGCGCCCGCGCATGCGCAGTGGGGGTGGAGGGGGCCCAGCGCGCCCGCGCATGCGCAGTGGGGGGTGGAGGGGCAGGGCCAGCGCGCCCGCGCATGCGCAGTGGGGGGGGGGGGGCCCAGCCTGGGGGTGCCTTTTGTTCTGGTCCTCCGTGGGGCTGGCTTGAGAGCGGAATCAAGGTTGGAGAAGACCTCGGAGATCACTGAGTGCAACCAGCACCAGCACGGCCAGCGCTGGCCACGTCCGACCATGCCACAGCCTCAGGTGTTGGAGCACTCCCAGGGGTGGCCACTCCAAACCTCCCTGGGCAGCTGTGCCAAGGCCTGAGCGCCCTTTCCATGGAGGAATTTCCCCAATATCCACCCTGAGCCTCCCCTGGCCCAGCCTGAGGCCGTTCCCTCTCCTCCTGTCCCTGTTCCCTGGCAGCAGAGCCCGACCCCCCCGGCTGCCCCCTCCTGTCAGGGACTTGTGCAGAGCCACAAGGTCCCGCCTGAGCCTCCTTTGCTCCGGGCTTTGCCCCTTTCCCAGCTCTCTCAGGAACTCTCCAGCCCCTTGCCAGCTCCGTTCCCTTGCCTGGACTCGCTCCAGCCCCTCCGTGTCCCTCTTGTCCCAGAGGTGCTGCCAGCACTGCAGGTGCCCCAGCAGTGCCAGCACAGGGACGGGCCCAGCGCACCCGCGCATGCGCAGTGGGGAGGGGGGGCCCAGCGCGCCCGCGCATGCGCAGTGGGGGGTGGGGGGAAGGGGGGTCGCAGCGCGCCCGCGCATGCGCAGTGGGGGTGGGGGGGGGGGGTAGGGCCAGCGCCCCCGCGCATGCGCAGTGGGGGTGGAGGGGGCCCAGCGCGCCCGCGCATGCGCAGTGGGGTGGGTGGCCGGCCAGCGCGCCCGCGCATGCTCAGTGGGGGTGGGGGGGACCGTCCAGATCTCCCGCGCATGCGCAGTGGGGTGGGGGACCGGTCAGCGCCCCCGCGCATGCGCAGTGGGAGGGGGCGTAGGGCCAGCGCGCCCGCGCATGAGCAGTGGGGGTGGGGTAGGGCCAGCGCGCCCGCGCATGCGCAGTGGGAGGGGGGGTAGGGCCAGCGCCCCCGCGCATGCGCAGTGGGGGGTGGAGGGGCAGGGCCAGCGCGCCCGCGCATGCGCAGTGGGGTGGGGGGACGGCCGGCGCGCCCGCGCATGCGCAGTGGGGGTGGGGGGGGGGGCCGTCCAGCACTCCCGCGCATGCGCAGTGGGGTGGGGGGCCGGCCAGAGCCCCCGCGCATGCGCAGAGGGGGGGGGGGGTTAGGGCCAGCGCGCCCGCGCATGCGCAGTGGGTGCGGGGGGTCGGCCATCGCGCCCGCGCATGCGCAGTGGGGTGGGAGGGGCAGGCCGGCGCCTCCGCGCATGCGCAGTAGCGGCTGGGGTAGGGCCAGCGCGCCCGCGCATGCGCAGTGGTGGGGGGTAGGGCCAGCGCGCCAGCGCATGCGCAGTGGGTGGGGGGGGTCGGCCATCGCCCCCGCGCATGCGCAGTGGGGTGGGGGGGGGGGGTAGGGCCAGCGCGCCCGCGCATGCGCAGTGGGGTGGGGGGCCGGCCGGCGCTCCCGCGCATGCGCAGTGGGGGTGGGGGGGCCGTCCAGCTTTCCCGCGCATGCGCAGTGGGGTGGGGGGCCGGCCAGCGCCCCCGCGCATGCGCAGTGGGGTGGGGGGCCGGCCGGCGCCCCCGCGCATGCGCAGTGGGAGGGGGGGGGCCCAGCCTGGGGGTGCCTTTTGTTCTGGTCCTCCGTGGGGCTGGCTTGAGAGCGGAATCAAGGTTGGAAAAGACCTCGGAGATCACTGAGTGCAACCAGCACCAGCACGGCCAGCGCTCGCCACGTCCGACCATGCCACAGCCACAGGTGTTGGAGCACTCCCAGGGGTGGGCACTCCAAACCTCCCTGGGCAGCTGTGCCAAGGCCTGAGCGCCCTTTCCAGGGAGGAATTTCCCCAATATCCACCCTGAGCCTCCCCTGGCCCAGCCTGAGGCCGTTCCCTCTCCTCCTGTCCCTGTTCCCTGGCAGCAGAGCCCGACCCCCCCGGCTGCCCCCTCCTGTCAGGGACTTGTGCAGAGCCACAAGGTCCCGCCTGAGCCTCCTTTGCTCCGGGCTTTGCCCCTTTCCCAGCTCTCTCAGGAACTCTCCAGCCCCTTGCCAGCTCCGTTCCCTTGCCTGGACTCGCTCCAGCCCCTCCGTGTCCCTCTTGTCCCAGAGGTGCTGCCAGCACTGCAGGTGCCCCAGCAGTGCCAGCACAGGGACGGGCCCAGCGCACCCGCGCATGCGCAGTGGGGAGGGGGGGGCCCAGCGCGCCCGCGCATGCGCAGTGGGGTGTGGGGGGGGGGGGCCCAGCGCGCCCGCGCATGCGCAGTGGGGTGGGTGGCCGGCCAGCGCGCCCGCGCATGCTCAGTGGGGGTGGGGGGGGGCCGTCCAGCTCTCCCGCGCATGCGAAGTGGGGTGGGGGGCCGGCCAGCGCCCCCGCGCATGCGCAGTGGGAGGGGGGTAGGGCCAGCGCGCCCGCGCATGCGCAGTGGGGGTGGGGTTGGGCCAGCGCGCCCGCGCATGCGCAGTGGGGGTGGGGGGGGCCGGCCAGCGCCCCCGCGCATGCGCAGTGGGAGGGGTGGTAGGGCCAGCGCGCCCGCGCATGCGCAGTGGGGGGTGGAGGGGCAGGGCCAGCGCGCCCGCGCATGCGCAGTGGGAGGGGGGGGGCCCAGCCTGGGGGTGCCTTTTGTTCTGGTCCTCCGTGGGGCTGGCTTGAGAGCGGAATCAAGGTTGGAAAAGACCTCGGAGATCACTGAGTGCAACC
This sequence comes from Coloeus monedula, assembly GCF_965178545.1. Classification (NCBI taxonomy): domain Eukaryota; kingdom Metazoa; phylum Chordata; class Aves; order Passeriformes; family Corvidae; genus Coloeus; species Coloeus monedula. The sequence goes on along the minus strand of NW_028120695.1, from coordinate 214,261 downwards.
AGCACCAGCACGGCCAGCGCTGGCCACGTCCGACCATGCCACAGCCACAGGTGTTGGAGCACTCCCAGGGGTGGGCACTCCAAACCTCCCTGGGCAGCTGTGCCAAGGCCTGAGCGCCCTTTCCATGGAGGAATTTCCCCAATATCCACCCTGAGCCTCCCCTGGCCCAGCCTGAGGCCGTTCCCTCTCCTCCTGTCCCTGTTCCCTGGCAGCAGAGCCCGACCCCCCCGGCTGCCCCCTCCTGTCAGGGACTTGTGCAGAGCCACAAGGTCCCGCCTGAGCCTCCTTTGCTCCGGGCTTTGCCCCTTTCCCAGCTCTCTCAGGAACTCTCCAGCCCCTTGCCAGCTCCGTTCCCTTGCCTGGACTCGCTCCAGCCCCTCCGTGTCCCTCTTGTCCCAGAGGTGCTGCCAGCACTGCAGGTGCCCCAGCAGTGCCAGCACAGGGACGGGCCCAGCGCACCCGCGCATGCGCAGTGGGGAGGGGGGGGCCCAGCGCGCCCGCGCATGCGCAGTGGGGGGTGGGGGGGGGGGGTCCCAGCGCCCCCGCGCATGCGCAGTGGGGGTGGGGGGGGGGGGTAGGGCCAGCGCCCCCGCGCATGCGCAGTGGGGGTGAGGGGGGCCCAGCGCGCCCGCGCATGCGCAGTGGGGTGTGGGGGGGGGGGGGCCCAGCGCGCCCGCGCATGCGCAGTGGGGTGGGTGGCCGGCCAGCGCGCCCGCGCATGCTCAGTGGGGGTGGGGGGGGGCCGTCCAGCTCTCCCGCGCATGCGAAGTGGGGTGGGGGGCCGGCCAGCGCCCCCGCGCATGCGCAGTGGGAGGGGGGTAGGGCCAGCGCGCCCGCGCATGCGCAGTGGGGGTGGGGTTGGGCCAGCGCGCCCGCGCATGCGCAGTGGGGGTGGGGGGGGCCGGCCAGCGCCCCCGCGCATGCGCAGTGGGAGGGGGGGTAGGGCCAGCGCGCCCGCGCATGCGCAGTGGGGGGTGGAGGGGCAGGGCCAGCGCGCCCGCGCATGCGCAGTGGGAGGGGGGGGGCCCAGCCTGGGGGTGCCTTTTGTTCTGGTCCTCCGTGGGGCTGGCTTGAGAGCGGAATCAAGGTTGGAAAAGACCTCGGAGATCACTGAGTGCAACCAGCACCAGCACGGCCAGCGCTGGCCACGTCCGACCATGCCACAGCCACAGGTGTTGGAGCACTCCCAGGGGTGGGCACTCCAAACCTCCCTGGGCAGCTGTGCCAAGGCCTGAGCGCCCTTTCCATGGAGGAATTTCCCCAATATCCACCCTGAGCCTCCCCTGGCCCAGCCTGAGGCCGTTCCCTCTCCTCCTGTCCCTGTTCCCTGGCAGCAGAGCCCGACCCCCCCGGCTGCCCCCTCCTGTCAGGGACTTGTGCAGAGCCACAAGGTCCCGCCTGAGCCTCCTTTGCTCCGGGCTTTGCCCCTTTCCCAGCTCTCTCAGGAACTCTCCAGCCCCTTGCCAGCTCCGTTCCCTTGCCTGGACTCGCTCCAGCCCCTCCGTGTCCCTCTTGTCCCAGAGGTGCTGCCAGCACTGCAGGTGCCCCAGCAGTGCCAGCACAGGGACGGGCCCAGCGCACCCGCGCATGCGCAGTCGGGAGGGGGGGGCCCAGCGCGCCCGCGCATGCGCAGTGGGGTGGGTGGCCGGCCAGCGCGCCCGCGCATGCGCAGTGGGGGTGGGGGGGGGCCGTCCAGCTCTCCCGCGCATGCGCAGTGGGGTGGGGGGCCGGCCAGCGCGCCCGCGCATGCGCAGTGGGAGGGGGGTAGGGCCAGCGCGCCCGCGCATGCGCAGTGGGGGTGGGGTTGGGCCAGCGCGCCCGCGCATGCGCAGTGGGGGTGGGGGGGGCCGGCCAGCGCCCCCGCGCATGCGCAGTGGGAGGGGGGGGTAGGGCCAGCGCGCCCGCGCATGCGCAGTGGGGTGGGGGGCCGGCCGGCGCGCCCGCGCATGCGCAGTGGGAGGGGGGGGGCCCAGCCTGGGGGTGCCTTTTGTTCTGGTCCTCCGTGGGGCTGGCTTGAGAGCGGAATCAAGGTTGGAGAAGACCTCGGAGATCACTGAGTGCAACCAGCACCAGCACGGCCAGCGCTGGCCACGTCCGACCATGCCACAGCCACAGGTGTTGGAGCACTCCCAGGGGTGGGCACTCCAAACCTCCCTGGGCAGCTGTGCCAAGGCCTGAGCGCCCTTTCCATGGAGGAATTTCCCCAATATCCACCCTGAGCCTCCCCTGGCCCAGCCTGAGGCCGTTCCCTCTCCTCCTGTCCCTGTTCCCTGGCAGCAGAGCCCGACCCCCCCGGCTGCCCCCTCCTGTCAGGGACTTGTGCAGAGCCACAAGGTCCCGCCTGAGCCTCCTTTGCTCCGGGCTTTGCCCCTTTCCCAGCTCTCTCAGGAACTCTCCAGCCCCTTGCCAGCTCCGTTCCCTTGCCTGGACTCGCTCCAGCCCCTCCGTGTCCCTCTTGTCCCAGAGGTGCTGCCAGCACTGCAGGTGCCCCAGCAGTGCCAGCACAGGGACGGGCCCAGCGCACCCGCGCATGCGCAGTGGGGAAGGGGGGCCCCAGCGCGCCCGCGCATGCGCAGTGGGGTGGGGGGACGGCCAGCGCGCCCGCGCATGCTCAGTGGGGGTGGGGGGGGGGGGCCGTCCAGCACTCCCGCGCATGCGCAGTGGGAGGGGGGTAGGGCCAGCGCGCCCGCGCATGCGCAGTGGGGGTGGGGTTGGGCCATCGCGCCCGCGCATGCGCAGTGGGTGGGGGGGGGGGGCCGGCCAGGGCCCCCGCGCATGCGCAGTGGAAGGGGGGGTAGGGCCAGCGCGCCCGCGCATGCGCAGTGGTGTGGGGGGGGGGGGCCGTCCAGCTCTCCCGCGCATGCGCAGTGGGGTGGGGGGCCGGCCAGCGCCCCCGCGCATGCGCAGTGGGGGGGGGGGGTAGGGCCAGCGCGCCCGCGCATGCGCAGTGGTGGGGGGTAGGGCCATCGCGCCCGCGCATGCGCAGTGGGTGGGGGGGGCCGGCCAGGGCCCCCGCGCATGCGCAGTGGGAGGGGGGGTAGGGCCAGCGCGCCCGCGCATGCGCAGTGGGGTGGGGGGACGGCCAGCGCCCCCGCGCATGCGCAGTGGTGGGGGGTATGGCCAGCGCGCCCGCGCATGCGCAGTGGGTGGGGGGGGTCGGCCATCGCGCCCGCGCATGCGCAGTGGGAGGGGGGTAGGGCCGGCGCGCCCGCGCATGCGCAGTGGGGGTGGGGTAGGGCCAGCGAGCCCGCGCATGCGCAGTGGGAGGGGGGGGGTAGGGCCAGCACTCCCGCGCATGCGCAGTGGGGTGGGGGGCCGGCCAGCGCCACCGCGCATGCGCAGTGGGGGGGGGGGGTAGGGCCAGCGCGCCCGCGCATGCGCAGTAGCGGCTGGGGTAGGGCCAGCGCGCCCGCGCATGCGCAGTGGTGGAGGGTAGGGCCAGCGCGCCCGCGCATGCGCAGTGGGTGGGGGGGGTCGGCCATCGCGCCCGCGCATGCGCAGTGGGGTGGGGGGGGGGGTAGGGCCAGCGCGCCCGCGCATGCGCAGTGGGGTGGGGGGCCGGCCGGCGCTCCCGCGCATGCGCAGTGGGGGTGGGGGGGCCGTCCAGCTTTCCCGCGCATGCGCAGTGGGGTGGGGGGCCGGCCAGCGCCCCCGCGCATGCGCAGTGGGGGGGGGGGGGGGGTAGGGCCAGCGCGCCCGCGCATGCGCAGTGGGGGGTGGAGGGGCAGGGCCAGCGCGCCCGCGCATGCGCAGTGGGAGGGGGGGGGCCCAGCCTGGGGGTGCCTTTTGTTCTGGTCCTCCGTGGGGCTGGCTTGAGAGCGGAATCAAGGTTGGAAAAGACCTCGGAGATCACTGAGTGCAACCAGCACCAGCACGGCCAGCGCTGGCCACGTCCGACCATGCCACAGCCACAGGTGTTGGAGCACTCCCAGGGGTGGGCACTCCAAACCTCCCTGGGCAGCTGTGCCAAGGCCTGAGCGCCCTTTCCATGGAGGAATTTCCCCAATATCCACCCTGAGCCTCCCCTGGCCCCGCCTGAGGCCGTTCCCTCTCCTCCTGTCCCTGTTCCCTGGCAGCAGAGCCCGACCCCCCCGGCTGCCCCCTCCTGTCAGGGACTTGTGCAGAGCCACAAGGTCCCGCCTGAGCCTCCTTTGCTCCGGGCTTTGCCCCTTTCCCAGCTCTCTCAGGAACTCTCCAGCCCCTTGCCAGCTCCGTTCCCTTGCCTGGACTCGCTGCAGCCCCTCCGTGTCCCTCTTGTCCCAGAGGTGCTGCCAGCACTGCAGGTGCCCCAGCAGTGCCAGCACAGGGACGGGCCCAGCGCACCCGCGCATGCGCAGTGGGGAGGGGGGGCCCAGCGCGCCCGCGCATGCGCAGTGGGGGGTGTGGGGGGGGGGGGGTCCCAGCGCGCCCGCGCATGCGCAGTGGGGGGGGGGGGGGGGGGGGGTTGGGCCAGCGCCCCCGCGCATGCGCAGTGGGGGTGGAGGGGGCCCAGCGCGCCCGCGCATGCGCAGTGGGGGGTGGAGGGGCAGGGCCAGCGCGCCCGCGCATGCGCAGTGGGGGGGGGGGGGCCCAGCCTGGGGGTGCCTTTTGTTCTGGTCCTCCGTGGGGCTGGCTTGAGAGCGGAATCAAGGTTGGAGAAGACCTCGGAGATCACTGAGTGCAACCAGCACCAGCACGGCCAGCGCTGGCCACGTCCGACCATGCCACAGCCTCAGGTGTTGGAGCACTCCCAGGGGTGGGCACTCCAAACCTCCCTGGGCAGCTGTGCCAAGGCCTGAGCGCCCTTTCCAGGGAGGAATTTCCCCAATATCCACCCTGAGCCTCCCCTGGCCCAGCCTGAGGCCGTTCCCTCTCCTCCTGTCCCTGTTCCCTGGCAGCAGAGCCCGACCCCCCCGGCTGCCCCCTCCTGTCAGGGACTTGTGCAGAGCCACAAGGTCCCGCCTGAGCCTCCTTTGCTCCGGGCTTTGCCCCTTTCCCAGCTCTCTCAGGAACTCTCCAGCCCCTTGCCAGCTCCGTTCCCTTGCCTGGACTCGCTCCAGCCCCTCCGTGTCCCTCTTGTCCCAGAGGTGCTGCCAGCACTGCAGGTGCCCCAGCAGTGCCAGCACAGGGACGGGCCCAGCGCACCCGCGCATGCGCAGTGGGGAGGGGGGGCCCAGCGCGCCCGCGCATGCGCAGTGGGGGGTGGGGGGAAGGGGGGTCGCAGCGCGCCCGCGCATGCGCAGTGGGGGTGGGGGGGGGGGGGTAGGGCCAGCGCCCCCGCGCATGCGCAGTGGGGGTGGAGGGGGCCCAGCGCGCCCGCGCATGCGCAGTGGGGTGGGTGGCCGGCCAGCGCGCCCGCGCATGCTCAGTGGGGGTGGGGGGGACCGTCCAGATCTCCCGCGCATGCGCAGTGGGGTGGGGGACCGGTCAGCGCCCCCGCGCATGCGCAGTGGGAGGGGGCGTAGGGCCAGCGCGCCCGCGCATGAGCAGTGGGGGTGGGGTAGGGCCAGCGCGCCCGCGCATGCGCAGTGGGAGGGGGGGTAGGGCCAGCGCCCCCGCGCATGCGCAGTGGGGGGTGGAGGGGCAGGGCCAGCGCGCCCGCGCATGCGCAGTGGGGTGGGGGGACGGCCGGCGCGCCCGCGCATGCGCAGTGGGGGTGGGGGGGGGGGCCGTCCAGCACTCCCGCGCATGCGCAGTGCGGTGGGGGGCCGGCCAGAGCCCCCGCGCATGCGCAGAGGGGGGGGGGGGGCCCAGCCTGGGGGTGCCTTTTGTTCTGGTCCTCCGTGGGGCTGGCTTGAGAGCGGAATCAAGGTTGGAAAAGACCTCGGAGATCACTGAGTGCAACCAGCACCAGCACGGCCAGCGCTCGCCACGTCCGACCATGCCACAGCCACAGGTGTTGGAGCACTCCCAGGGGTGGGCACTCCAAACCTCCCTGGGCAGCTGTGCCAAGGCCTGAGCGCCCTTTCCAGGGAGGAATTTCCCCAATATCCACCCTGAGCCTCCCCTGGCCCAGCCTGAGGCCGTTCCCTCTCCTCCTGTCCCTGTTCCCTGGCAGCAGAGCCCGACCCCCCCGGCTGCCCCCTCCTGTCAGGGACTTGTGCAGAGCCACAAGGTCCCGCCTGAGCCTCCTTTGCTCCGGGCTTTGCCCCTTTCCCAGCTCTCTCAGGAACTCTCCAGCCCCTTGCCAGCTCCGTTCCCTTGCCTGGACTCGCTCCAGCCCCTCCGTGTCCCTCTTGTCCCAGAGGTGCTGCCAGCACTGCAGGTGCCCCAGCAGTGCCAGCACAGGGACGGGCCCAGCGCACCCGCGCATGCGCAGTGGGGAGGGGGGGGCCCAGCGCGCCCGCGCATGCGCAGTGGGTGTGGGGGGGGGGGGGCCCAGCGCGCCCGCGCATGCGCAGTGGGGTGGGTGGCCGGCCAGCGCGCCCGCGCATGCTCAGTGGGGGTGGGGGGGGGCCGTCCAGCTCTCCCGCGCATGCGAAGTGGGGTGGGGGGCCGGCCAGCGCCCCCGCGCATGCGCAGTGGGAGGGGGGTAGGGCCAGCGCGCCCGCGCATGCGCAGTGGGGGTGGGGTTGGGCCAGCGCGCCCGCGCATGCGCAGTGGGGGTGGGGGGGCCGGCCAGCGCCCCCGCGCATGCGCAGTGGGAGGGGTGGTAGGGCCAGCGCGCCCGCGCATGCGCAGTGGGGGGTGGAGGGGCAGGGCCAGCGCGCCCGCGCATGCGCAGTGGGAGGGGGGGGGCCCAGCCTGGGGGTGCCTTTTGTTCTGGTCCTCCGTGGGGCTGGCTTGAGAGCGGAATCAAGGTTGGAAAAGACCTCGGAGATCACTGAGTGCAACCAGCACCAGCACGGCCAGCGCTGGCCACGTCCGACCATGCCACAGCCACAGGTGTTGGAGCACTCCCAGGGGTGGGCACTCCAAACCTCCCTGGGCAGCTGTGCCAAGGCCTGAGCGCCCTTTCCATGGAGGAATTTCCCCAATATCCACCCTGAGCCTCCCCTGGCCCAGCCTGAGGCCGTTCCCTCTCCTCCTGTCCCTGTTCCCTGGCAGCAGAGCCCGACCCCCCCGGCTGCCCCCTCCTGTCAGGGACTTGTGCAGAGCCACAAGGTCCCGCCTGAGCCTCCTTTGCTCCGGGCTTTGCCCCTTTCCCAGCTCTCTCAGGAACTCTCCAGCCCCTTGCCAGCTCCGTTCCCTTGCCTGGACTCGCTCCAGCCCCTCCGTGTCCCTCTTGTCCCAGAGGTGCTGCCAGCACTGCAGGTGCCCCAGCAGTGCCAGCACAGGGACGGGCCCAGCGCACCCGCGCATGCGCAGTGGGGAGGGGGGGGCCCAGCGCGCCCGCGCATGCGCAGTGGGGGGTGGGGGGGGGGGGGTCCCAGCGCCCCCGCGCATGCGCAGTGGGGGTGGGGGGGGGGGGGTAGGGCCAGCGCCCCCGCGCATGCGCAGTGGGGGTGGGGGGGGCCCAGCGCGCCCGCGCATGCGCAGTGGGGTGTGGGGGGGGGGGGCCCAGCGCGCCCGCGCATGCGCAGTGGGGTGGGTGGCCGGCCAGCGCGCCCGCGCATGCTCAGTGGGGGTGGGGGGGGGCCGTCCAGCTCTCCCGCGCATGCGAAGTGGGGTGGGGGGTAGGGCCAGCGCGCCCGCGCATGCGCAGTGGGGGTGGGGTTGGGCCAGCGCGCCCGCGCATGCGCAGTGGGGGTGGGGGGGGCCGGCCAGCGCCCCCGCGCATGCGCAGTGGGAGGGGGGGTAGGGCCAGCGCGCCCGCGCATGCGCAGTGGGGGGTGGAGGGGCAGGGCCAGCGCGCCCGCGCATGCGCAGTGGGAGGGGGGGGGCCCAGCCTGGGGGTGCCTTTTGTTCTGGTCCTCCGTGGGGCTGGCTTGAGAGCGGAATCAAGGTTGGAAAAGACCTCGGAGATCACTGAGTGCAACCAGCACCAGCACGGCCAGCGCTGGCCACGTCCGACCATGCCACAGCCACAGGTGTTGGAGCACTCCCAGGGGTGGGCACTCCAAACCTCCCTGGGCAGCTGTGCCAAGGCCTGAGCGCCCTTTCCATGGAGGAATTTCCCCAATATCCACCCTGAGCCTCCCCTGGCCCAGCCTGAGGCCGTTCCCTCTCCTCCTGTCCCTGTTCCCTGGCAGCAGAGCCCGACCCCCCCGGCTGCCCCCTCCTGTCAGGGACTTGTGCAGAGCCACAAGGTCCCGCCTGAGCCTCCTTTGCTCCGGGCTTTGCCCCTTTCCCAGCTCTCTCAGGAACTCTCCAGCCCCTTGCCAGCTCCGTTCCCTTGCCTGGACTCGCTCCAGCCCCTCCGTGTCCCTCTTGTCCCAGAGGTGCTGCCAGCACTGCAGGTGCCCCAGCAGTGCCAGCACAGGGACGGGCCCAGCGCACCCGCGCATGCGCAGTGGGGTGGGTGGCCGGCCAGCGCGCCCGCGCATGCGCAGTGGGGGTGGGGGGGGGCCGTCCAGCTCTCCCGCGCATGCGCAGTGGGGTGGGGGGCCGGCCAGCGCGCCCGCGCATGCGCAGTGGGAGGGGGGTAGGGCCAGCGCGCCCGCGCATGCGCAGTGGGGGTGGGGTTGGGCCAGCGCGCCCGCGCATGCGCAGTGGGGGTGGAGGGGGCCGGCCAGCGCCCCCGCGCATGCGCAGTGGGAGGGGGGGGTAGGGCCAGCGCGCCCGCGCATGCGCAGTGGGGTGGGGGGCCGGCCGGCGCGCCCGCGCATGCGCAGTGGGAGGGGGGGGGCCCAGCCTGGGGGTGCCTTTTGTTCTGGTCCTCCGTGGGGCTGGCTTGAGAGCGGAATCAAGGTTGGAGAAGACCTCGGAGATCACTGAGTGCAACCAGCACCAGCACGGCCAGCGCTGGCCACGTCCGACCATGCCACAGCCACAGGTGTTGGAGCACTCCCAGGGGTGGGCACTCCAAACCTCCCTGGGCAGCTGTGCCAAGGCCTGAGCGCCCTTTCCATGGAGGAATTTCCCCAATATCCACCCTGAGCCTCCCCTGGCCCAGCCTGAGGCCGTTCCCTCTCCTCCTGTCTCTGTTCCCTGGCAGCAGAGCCCGACCCCCCCGGCTGCCCCCTCCTGTCAGGGACTTGTGCAGAGCCACAAGGTCCCGCCTGAGCCTCCTTTGCTCCGGGCTTTGCCCCTTTCCCAGCTCTCTCAGGAACTCTCCAGCCCCTTGCCAGCTCCGTTCCCTTGCCTGGACTCGCTCCAGCCCCTCCGTGTCCCTCTTGTCCCAGAGGTGCTGCCAGCACTGCAGGTGCCCCAGCAGTGCCAGCACAGGGACGGGCCCAGCGCACCCGCGCATGCGCAGTGGGGTGTGGGGGGGGGGGGGGTCCCAGCGCGCCCGCGCATGCGCAGTGGTGGTGGGGGGGGGAGGGTAGGGCCAGCGCCCCCGCGCATGCGCAGTGGGGGTGGGGGGGCCCCAGCGCGCCCGCGCATGCGCAGTGGGGTGTGGGGTGGGCCCAGCGCGCCCGCGCATGCGCAGTGGGGTGGGTGGCCGGCCAGCGCGCCCGCGCATGCTCAGTGGGGGTGGGGGGGGCCGTCCAGCTCTCCCGCGCATGCGCAGTGGGGGTGGGGTAGGGCCAGCGCGCCCGCGCATGCGCAGTGGGTGGGGGGGGGGGCCGGCCAGGGCCCCCGCGCATGCGCAGTGGAAGGGGGGGTAGGGCCAGCGCGCCCGCGCATGCGCAGTGGTGTGGGGGGGGGGGGCCGTCCAGCTCTCCCGCGCATGCGCAGTGGGGTGGGGGGCCGGCCAGCGCCCCCGCGCATGCGCAGTGGGGGGGGGGGGGGTAGGGCCAGCGCGCCCGCGCATGCGCAGTGGTGGGGGGTAGGGCCATCGCGCCCGCGCATGCGCAGTGGGTGGGGGGGGGGCCGGCCAGGGCCCCCGCGCATGCGCAGTGGGAGGGGGGGTAGGGCCAGCGCGCCCGCGCATGCGCAGTGGGGTGGGGGGACGGCCGGCGCGCCCGCGCATGCGCAGTGGGGGTGGGGGGGGGGGGGCCGTCCAGCACTCCCGCGCATGCGCAGTGGGGTGGGGGGCCGGCCAGCGCCCCCGCGCATGCGCAGTGGTGGGGGGTATGGCCAGCGCGCCCGCGCATGCGCAGTGGGTGGGGGGGGTCGGCCATCGCGCCCGCGCATGCGCAGTGGGAGGGGGGTAGGGCCGGCGCGCCCGCGCATGCGCAGTGGGGGTGGGGTAGGGCCAGCGAGCCCTCGCATGCGCAGTGGGAGGGGGGGGGTAGGGCCAGCACTCCCGCGCATGCGCAGTGGGGTGGGGGGCCGGCCAGCGCCCCCGCGCATGCGCAGTGGGGGGGGGGGGTAGGGCCAGCGCGCCCGCGCATGCGCAGTAGCGGCCGGGGTAGGGCCAGCGCGCCCGCGCATGCGCAGTGGTGGGGGGTAGGGCCAGCGCGCCCGCGCATGCGCAGTGGGTGGGGGGGGGTCGGCCATCGCGCCCGCGCATGCGCAGTGGGGTGGGGGGGGGGGTAGGGCCAGCGCGCCCGCGCATGCGCAGTGGGGTGGGGTAGGGCCGGCGCTCCCGCGCATGCGCAGTGGGGGTGGGGGGGCCGTCCAGCTTTCCCGCGCATGCGCAGTGGGGTGGGGGGCCGGCCAGCGCCCCCGCGCATGCGCAGTGGGGGGGGGGGGGGGGTAGGGCCAGCGCGCCCGCGCATGCGCAGTGGGGTGGGGGGCCGGCCGGCGCGCCCGCGCATGCGCAGTGGGAGGGGGGGGCCCAGCCTGGGGGTGCCTTTTGTTCTGGTCCTCCGTGGGGCTGGCTTGAGAGCGGAATCAATGTTGGAAAAGACCTCGGAGATCACTGAGTGCAACCAGCACCAGCTCAATGTTGGAAAAGACCTCGGAGATCACTGAGTGCAACCAGCACCAGCACGGCCAGCGCTGGCCACGTCCGACCATGCCACAGCCTCAGGTGTTGGAGCACTCCCAGGGGTGGGCACTCCAAACCTCCCTGGGCAGCTGTGCCAAGGCCTGAGCGCCCTTTCCATGGAGGAATTTCCCCAATATCCACCCTGAGCCTCCCCTGGCCCAGCCTGAGGCCGTTCCCTCTCCTCCTGTCCCTGTTCCCTGGCAGCAGAGCCCGACCCCCCCGGCTGCCCCCTCCTGTCAGGGACTTGTGCAGAGCCACAAGGTCCCGCCTGAGCCTCCTTTGCTCCGGGCTTTGCCCCTTTCCCAGCTCTCTCAGGAACTCTCCAGCCCCTTGCCAGCTCCGTTCCCTTGCCTGGACTCGCTCCAGCCCCTCCGTGTCCCTCTTGTCCCAGAGGTGCTGCCAGCACTGCAGGTGCCCCAGCAGTGCCAGCACAGGGACGGGCCCAGCGCACCCGCGCATGCGCAGTGGGGAGGGGGGGGCCCAGCGCGCCCGCGCATGCGCAGTGGGGGTGGGGGGGGGGGGGTAGGGCCAGCGCCCCCGCGCATGCGCAGTGGGGGTGGGGGGGGGCCCAGCGCGCCCGCGCATGCGCAGTGGGGTGTGGGGGGGGGGGCCCAGCTCGCCCGCGCATGCGCAGTGGGGTGGGTGGCCGGCCAGCGCGCCCGCGCATGCTCAGTGGGGGTGGGGGGGGGCCGTCCAGATCTCCCGCGCATGCGAAGTGGGGTGGGGGGCCGGCCAGCGCCCCCGCGCATGCGCAGTGGGAGGGGGGTTGGGCCAGCGCGCCCGCGCATGCGCAGTGGGGGTGGGGTTGGGCCAGCGCGCCCGCGCATGCGCAGTGGGAGGGGGGGTAGGGCCAGCGCGCCCGCGCATGCGCAGTGGGGGGTGGAGGGGCAGGGCCAGCGCGCCCGCGCATGCGCAGTGGGAGGGGGGGGGCCCAGCCTGGGGGTGCCTTTTGTTCTGGTCCTCCGTGGGGCTGGCTTGAGAGCGGAATCAAGGTTGGAAAAGACCTCGGAGATCACTGAGTGCAACCAGCACCAGCACGGCCAGCGCTGGCCACGTCCGACCATGCCACAGCCACAGGTGTTGGAGCACTCCCAGGGGTGGGCACTCCAAACCTCCCTGGGCAGCTGTGCCAAGGCCTGAGCGCCCTTTCCATGGAGGAATTTCCCCAATATCCACCCTGAGCCTCCCCTGGCCCCGCCTGAGGCCGTTCCCTCTCCTCCTGTCCCTGTTCCCTGGCAGCAGAGCCCGACCCCCCCGGCTGCCCCCTCCTGTCAGGGACTTGTGCAGAGCCACAAGGTCCCGCCTGAGCCTCCTTTGCTCCGGGCTTTGCCCCTTTCCCAGCTCTCTCAGGAACTCTCCAGCCCCTTGCCAGCTCCGTTCCCTTGCCTGGACTCGCTCCAGCCCCTCCGTGTCCCTCTTGTCCCAGAGGTGCTGCCAGCACTGCAGGTGCCCCAGCAGTGCCAGCACAGGGACGGGCCCAGCGCACCCGCGCATGCGCAGTGGGGAGGGGGGGGCCCAGCGCGCCCGCGCATGCGCAGTGGGGGGTGTGGGGGGGGGGGGGTCCCAGCGCGCCCGCGCATGCGCAGTGGGGGGGGGGGGGGGGGGGGGGGTTGGGCCAGCGCCCCCGCGCATGCGCAGTGGGGGTGGAGGGGGCCCAGCGCGCCCGCGCATGCGCAGTGGGGGGTGGAGGGGCAGGGCCAGCGCGCCCGCGCATGCGCAGTGGGGGGGGGGGGGCCCAGCCTGGGGGTGCCTTTTGTTCTGGTCCTCCGTGGGGCTGGCTTGAGAGCGGAATCAAGGTTGGAGAAGACCTCGGAGATCACTGAGTGCAACCAGCACCAGCACGGCCAGCGCTGGCCACGTCCGACCATGCCACAGCCTCAGGTGTTGGAGCACTCCCAGGGGTGGGCACTCCAAACCTCCCTGGGCAGCTGTGCCAAGGCCTGAGCGCCCTTTCCAGGGAGGAATTTCCCCAATATCCACCCTGAGCCTCCCCTGGCCCAGCCTGAGGCCGTTCCCTCTCCTCCTGTCCCTGTTCCCTGGCAGCAGAGCCCGACCCCCCCGGCTGCCCCCTCCTGTCAGGGACTTGTGCAGAGCCACAAGGTCCCGCCTGAGCCTCCTTTGCTCCGGGCTTTGCCCCTTTCCCAGCTCTCTCAGGAACTCTCCAGCCCCTTGCCAGCTCCGTTCCCTTGCCTGGACTCGCTGCAGCCCCTCCGTGTCCCTCTTGTCCCAGAGGTGCTGCCAGCACTGCAGGTGCCCCAGCAGTGCCAGCACAGGGACGGGCCCAGCGCACCCGCGCATGCGCAGTGGGGAGGGGGGGCCCAGCGCGCCCGCGCATGCGCAGTGGGGGGTGGGGGGAAGGGGGGTCGCAGCGCGCCCGCGCATGCGCAGTGGGGGTGGGGGGGGGGGGGTAGGGCCAGCGCCCCCGCGCATGCGCAGTGGGGGTGGAGGGGGCCCAGCGCGCCCGCGCATGCGCAGTGGGGTGGGTGGCCGGCCAGCGCGCCCGCGCATGCTCAGTGGGGGTGGGGGGGACCGTCCAGATCTCCCGCGCATGCGCAGTGGGGTGGGGGACCGGTCAGCGCCCCCGCGCATGCGCAGTGGGAGGGGGCGTAGGGCCAGCGCGCCCGCGCATGAGCAGTGGGGGTGGGGTAGGGCCAGCGCGCCCGCGCATGCGCAGTGGGAGGGGGGGTAGGGCCAGCGCCCCCGCGCATGCGCAGTGGGGGGTGGAGGGGCAGGGCCAGCGCGCCCGCGCATGCGCAGTGGGGTGGGGGGACGGCCGGCGCGCCCGCGCATGCGCAGTGGGGGTGGGGGGGGGGGGCCGTCCAGCACTCCCGCGCATGCGCAGTGCGGTGGGGGGCCGGCCAGAGCCCCCGCGCATGCGCAGAGGGGGGGGGGGGGCCCAGCCTGGGGGTGCCTTTTGTTCTGGTCCTCCGTGGGGCTGGCTTGAGAGCGGAATCAAGGTTGGAAAAGACCTCGGAGATCACTGAGTGCAACCAGCACCAGCACGGCCAGCGCTCGCCACGTCCGACCATGCCACAGCCACAGGTGTTGGAGCACTCCCAGGGGTGGGCACTCCAAACCTCCCTGGGCAGCTGTGCCAAGGCCTGAGCGCCCTTTCCAGGGAGGAATTTCCCCAATATCCACCCTGAGCCTCCCCTGGCCCAGCCTGAGGCCGTTCCCTCTCCTCCTGTCCCTGTTCCCTGGCAGCAGAGCCCGACCCCCCCGGCTGCCCCCTCCTGTCAGGGACTTGTGCAGAGCCACAAGGTCCCGCCTGAGCCTCCTTTGCTCCGGGCTTTGCCCCTTTCCCAGCTCTCTCAGGAACTCTCCAGCCCCTTGCCAGCTCCGTTCCCTTGCCTGGACTCGCTCCAGCCCCTCCGTGTCCCTCTTGTCCCAGAGGTGCTGCCAGCACTGCAGGTGCCCCAGCAGTGCCAGCACAGGGACGGGCCCAGCGCACCCGCGCATGCGCAGTGGGGAGGGGGGGGCCCAGCGCGCCCGCGCATGCGCAGTGGGGTGTGGGGGGGGGGGGCCCAGCGCGCCCGCGCATGCGCAGTGGGGTGGGTGGCCGGCCAGCGCGCCCGCGCATGCTCAGTGGGGGTGGGGGGGGGCCGTCCAGCTCTCCCGCGCATGCGAAGTGGGGTGGGGGGCCGGCCAGCGCCCCCGCGCATGCGCAGTGGGAGGGGGGTAGGGCCAGCGCGCCCGCGCATGCGCAGTGGGGGTGGGGTTGGGCCAGCGCGCCCGCGCATGCGCAGTGGGGGTGGGGGGGGCCGGCCAGCGCCCCCGCGCATGCGCAGTGGGAGGGGTGGTAGGGCCAGCGCGCCCGCGCATGCGCAGTGGGGGGTGGAGGGGCAGGGCCAGCGCGCCCGCGCATGCGCAGTGGGAGGGGGGGGGCCCAGCCTGGGGGTGCCTTTTGTTCTGGTCCTCCGTGGGGCTGGCTTGAGAGCGGAATCAAGGTTGGAAAAGACCTCGGAGATCACTGAGTGCAACCAGCACCAGCACGGCCAGCGCTGGCCACGTCCGACCATGCCACAGCCACAGGTGTTGGAGCACTCCCAGGGGTGGGCACTCCAAACCTCCCTGGGCAGCTGTGCCAAGGCCTGAGCGCCCTTTCCATGGAGGAATTTCCCCAATATCCACCCTGAGCCTCCCCTGGCCCAGCCTGAGGCCGTTCCCTCTCCTCCTGTCCCTGTTCCCTGGCAGCAGAGCCCGACCCCCCCGGCTGCCCCCTCCTGTCAGGGACTTGTGCAGAGCCACAAGGTCCCGCCTGAGCCTCCTTTGCTCCGGGCTTTGCCCCTTTCCCAGCTCTCTCAGGAACTCTCCAGCCCCTTGCCAGCTCCGTTCCCTTGCCTGGACTCGCTCCAGCCCCTCCGTGTCCCTCTTGTCCCAGAGGTGCTGCCAGCACTGCAGGTGCCCCAGCAGTGCCAGCACAGGGACGGGCCCAGCGCACCCGCGCATGCGCAGTGGGGTGGGTGGCCGGCCAGCGCGCCCGCGCATGCGCAGTGGGGGTGGGGGGGGGCCGTCCAGCTCTCCCGCGCATGCGCAGTGGGGTGGGGGGCCGGCCAGCGCGCCCGCGCATGCGCAGTGGGAGGGGGGTAGGGCCAGCGCGCCCGCGCATGCGCAGTGGGGGTGGGGTTGGGCCAGCGCGCCCGCGCATGCGCAGTGGGGGTGGAGGGGGCCGGCCAGCGCCCCCGCGCATGCGCAGTGGGAGGGGGGGGTAGGGCCAGCGCGCCCGCGCATGCGCAGTGGGGTGGGGGGCCGGCCGGCGCGCCCGCGCATGCGCAGTGGGAGGGGGGGGGCCCAGCCTGGGGGTGCCTTTTGTTCTGGTCCTCCGTGGGGCTGGCTTGAGAGCGGAATCAAGGTTGGAGAAGACCTCGGAGATCACTGAGTGCAACCAGCACCAGCACGGCCAGCGCTGGCCACGTCCGACCATGCCACAGCCACAGGTGTTGGAGCACTCCCAGGGGTGGGCACTCCAAACCTCCCTGGGCAGCTGTGCCAAGGCCTGAGCGCCCTTTCCATGGAGGAATTTCCCCAATATCCACCCTGAGCCTCCCCTGGCCCAGCCTGAGGCCGTTCCCTCTCCTCCTGTCTCTGTTCCCTGGCAGCAGAGCCCGACCCCCCCGGCTGCCCCCTCCTGTCAGGGACTTGTGCAGAGCCACAAGGTCCCGCCTGAGCCTCCTTTGCTCCGGGCTTTGCCCCTTTCCCAGCTCTCTCAGGAACTCTCCAGCCCCTTGCCAGCTCCGTTCCCTTGCCTGGACTCGCTCCAGCCCCTCCGTGTCCCTCTTGTCCCAGAGGTGCTGCCAGCACTGCAGGTGCCCCAGCAGTGCCAGCACAGGGACGGGCCCAGCGCACCCGCGCATGCGCAGTGGGGAAGGGGGGCCCCAGCGCGCCCGCGCATGCGCAGTGGGGTGGGGGGACGGCCAGCGCGCCCGCGCATGCTCAGTGGGGGTGGGGGGGGGGGGCCGTCCAGCACTCCCGCGCATGCGCAGTGGGGTGGGGGGCCGGCCAGCGCCCCCGCGCATGCGCAGTGGGAGGGGGGTAGGGCCAGCGCGCCCGCGCATGCGCAGTGGGGGTGGGGTTGGGCCATCGCGCCCGCGCATGCGCAGTGGGGGTGGGGGGGGCCAGCCAGCGCCCCCGCGCATGCGCAGTAGCGGCTGGGGTAGGGCCAGCGCGCCCGCGCATGCGCAGTGGGGGTGGGGGGGGTCGTCCAGCTCTCCCGCGCATGCGCAGTGGGGTGGGGGGCCGGCCAGCGCCCCCGCGCATGCGCAGTGGGGGGGGGGGGGGGGGTAGGGCCAGCGCGCCCGCGCATGCGCAGTGGGGTGGGGGGCCGGCCGGCGCCCCCGCGCATGCGCAGTGGGAGGGGGGGGGCCCAGCCTGGGGGTGCCTTTTGTTCTGGTCCTCCGTGGGGCTGGCTTGAGAGCGGAATCAATGTTGGAAAAGACCTCGGAGATCACTGAGTGCAACCAGCACCAGCACGGCCAGCGCTGGCCACGTCCGACCATGCCACAGCCTCAGGTGTTGGAGCACTCCCAGGGGTGGGCACTCCAAACCTCCCTGGGCAGCTGTGCCAAGGCCTGAGCGCCCTTTCCATGGAGGAATTTCCCCAATATCCACCCTGAGCCTCCCCTGGCCCAGCCTGAGGCCGTTCCCTCTCCTCCTGTCCCTGTTCCCTGGCAGCAGAGCCCGACCCCCCCGGCTGCCCCCTCCTGTCAGGGACTTGTGCAGAGCCACAAGGTCCCGCCTGAGCCTCCTTTGCTCCGGGCTTTGCCCCTTTCCCAGCTCTCTCAGGAACTCTCCAGCCCCTTGCCAGCTCCGTTCCCTTGCCTGGACTCGCTCCAGCCCCTCCGTGTCCCTCTTGTCCCAGAGGTGCTGCCAGCACTGCAGGTGCCCCAGCAGTGCCAGCACAGGGACGGGCCCAGCGCACCCGCGCATGCGCAGTGGGGAGGGGGGGGCCCAGCGCGCCCGCGCATGCGCAGTGGGGGGTGGGGGGGGGGGGGGTCCCAGCGCGCCCGCGCATGCGCAGTGGGGGTGGGGGGGGGGGGGTAGGGCCAGCGCCCCCGCGCATGCGCAGTGGGGGTGGGGGGGGCCCAGCGCGCCCGCGCATGCGCAGTGGGGTGTGGGGGGGGGGGCCCAGCTCGCCCGCGCATGCGCAGTGGGGTGGGTGGCCGGCCAGCGCGCCCGCGCATGCTCAGTGGGGGTGGGGGGGGGCCGTCCAGATCTCCCGCGCATGCGAAGTGGGGTGGGGGGCCGGCCAGCGCCCCCGCGCATGCGCAGTGGGAGGGGGGTTGGGCCAGCGCGCCCGCGCATGCGCAGTGGGGGTGGGGTTGGGCCAGCGCGCCCGCGCATGCGCAGTGGGAGGGGGGGTAGGGCCAGCGCGCCCGCGCATGCGCAGTGGGGGGTGGAGGGGCAGGGCCAGCGCGCCCGCGCATGCGCAGTGGGAGGGGGGGGGCCCAGCCTGGGGGTGCCTTTTGTTCTGGTCCTCCGTGGGGCTGGCTTGAGAGCGGAATCAAGGTTGGAAAAGACCTCGGAGATCACTGAGTGCAACCAGCACCAGCACGGCCAGCGCTGGCCACGTCCGACCATGCCACAGCCACAGGTGTTGGAGCACTCCCAGGGGTGGGCACTCCAAACCTCCCTGGGCAGCTGTGCCAAGGCCTGAGCGCCCTTTCCATGGAGGAATTTCCCCAATATCCACCCTGAGCCTCCCCTGGCCCCGCCTGAGGCCGTTCCCTCTCCTCCTGTCCCTGTTCCCTGGCAGCAGAGCCCGACCCCCCCGGCTGCCCCCTCCTGTCAGGGACTTGTGCAGAGCCACAAGGTCCCGCCTGAGCCTCCTTTGCTCCGGGCTTTGCCCCTTTCCCAGCTCTCTCAGGAACTCTCCAGCCCCTTGCCAGCTCCGTTCCCTTGCCTGGACTCGCTGCAGCCCCTCCGTGTCCCTCTTGTCCCAGAGGTGCTGCCAGCACTGCAGGTGCCCCAGCAGTGCCAGCACAGGGACGGGCCCAGCGCACCCGCGCATGCGCAGTGGGGAGGGGGGGGCCCAGCGCGCCCGCGCATGCGCAGTGGGGGGTGTGGGGGGGGGGGGTCCCAGCGCGCCCGCGCATGCGCAGTGGGGGGGGGGGGGGGGGGGGTTGGGCCAGCGCCCCCGCGCATGCGCAGTGGGGGTGGAGGGGGCCCAGCGCGCCCGCGCATGCGCAGTGGGGGGTGGAGGGGCAGGGCCAGCGCGCCCGCGCATGCGCAGTGGGGGGGGGGGGGCCCAGCCTGGGGGTGCCTTTTGTTCTGGTCCTCCGTGGGGCTGGCTTGAGAGCGGAATCAAGGTTGGAGAAGACCTCGGAGATCACTGAGTGCAACCAGCACCAGCACGGCCAGCGCTGGCCACGTCCGACCATGCCACAGCCTCAGGTGTTGGAGCACTCCCAGGGGTGGGCACTCCAAACCTCCCTGGGCAGCTGTGCCAAGGCCTGAGCGCCCTTTCCATGGAGGAATTTCCCCAATATCCACCCTGAGCCTCCCCTGGCCCAGCCTGAGGCCGTTCCCTCTCCTCCTGTCCCTGTTCCCTGGCAGCAGAGCCCGACCCCCCCGGCTGCCCCCTCCTGTCAGGGACTTGTGCAGAGCCACAAGGTCCCGCCTGAGCCTCCTTTGCTCCGGGCTTTGCCCCTTTCCCAGCTCTCTCAGGAACTCTCCAGCCCCTTGCCAGCTCCGTTCCCTTGCCTGGACTCGCTCCAGCCCCTCCGTGTCCCTCTTGTCCCAGAGGTGCTGCCAGCACTGCAGGTGCCCCAGCAGTGCCAGCACAGGGACGGGCCCAGCGCACCCGCGCATGCGCAGTGGGGAGGGGGGGCCCAGCGCGCCCGCGCATGCGCAGTGGGGGGTGGGGGGAAGGGGGGTCGCAGCGCGCCCGCGCATGCGCAGTGGGGGTGGGGGGGGGGGGGGTAGGGCCAGCGCCCCCGCGCATGCGCAGTGGGGGTGGAGGGGGCCCAGCGCGCCCGCGCATGCGCAGTGGGGTGGGTGGCCGGCCAGCGCGCCCGCGCATGCTCAGTGGGGGTGGGGGGGACCGTCCAGATCTCCCGCGCATGCGCAGTGGGGTGGGGGACCGGTCAGCGCCCCCGCGCATGCGCAGTGGGAGGGGGCGTAGGGCCAGCGCGCCCGCGCATGAGCAGTGGGGGTGGGGTAGGGCCAGCGCGCCCGCGCATGCGCAGTGGGAGGGGGGGTAGGGCCAGCGCCCCCGCGCATGCGCAGTGGGGGGTGGAGGGGCAGGGCCAGCGCGCCCGCGCATGCGCAGTGGGGTGGGGGGACGGCCGGCGCGCCCGCGCATGCGCAGTGGGGGTGGGGGGGGGGGCCGTCCAGCACTCCCGCGCATGCGCAGTGGGGTGGGGGGCCGGCCAGAGCCCCCGCGCATGCGCAGAGGGGGGGGGGGGGCCCAGCCTGGGGGTGCCTTTTGTTCTGGTCCTCCGTGGGGCTGGCTTGAGAGCGGAATCAAGGTTGGAAAAGACCTCGGAGATCACTGAGTGCAACCAGCACCAGCACGGCCAGCGCTCGCCACGTCCGACCATGCCACAGCCACAGGTGTTGGAGCACTCCCAGGGGTGGGCACTCCAAACCTCCCTGGGCAGCTGTGCCAAGGCCTGAGCGCCCTTTCCAGGGAGGAATTTCCCCAATATCCACCCTGAGCCTCCCCTGGCCCAGCCTGAGGCCGTTCCCTCTCCTCCTGTCCCTGTTCCCTGGCAGCAGAGCCCGACCCCCCCGGCTGCCCCCTCCTGTCAGGGACTTGTGCAGAGCCACAAGGTCCCGCCTGAGCCTCCTTTGCTCCGGGCTTTGCCCCTTTCCCAGCTCTCTCAGGAACTCTCCAGCCCCTTGCCAGCTCCGTTCCCTTGCCTGGACTCGCTCCAGCCCCTCCGTGTCCCTCTTGTCCCAGAGGTGCTGCCAGCACTGCAGGTGCCCCAGCAGTGCCAGCACAGGGACGGGCCCAGCGCACCCGCGCATGCGCAGTGGGGAGGGGGGGGCCCAGCGCGCCCGCGCATGCGCAGTGGGGTGTGGGGGGGGGGGGCCCAGCGCGCCCGCGCATGCGCAGTGGGGTGGGTGGCCGGCCAGCGCGCCCGCGCATGCTCAGTGGGGGTGGGGGGGGGCCGTCCAGCTCTCCCGCGCATGCGAAGTGGGGTGGGGGGCCGGCCAGCGCCCCCGCGCATGCGCAGTGGGAGGGGGGTAGGGCCAGCGCGCCCGCGCATGCGCAGTGGGGGTGGGGTTGGGCCAGCGCGCCCGCGCATGCGCAGTGGGGGTGGGGGGGGCCGGCCAGCGCCCCCGCGCATGCGCAGTGGGAGGGGTGGTAGGGCCAGCGCGCCCGCGCATGCGCAGTGGGGGGTGGAGGGGCAGGGCCAGCGCGCCCGCGCATGCGCAGTGGGAGGGGGGGGGCCCAGCCTGGGGGTGCCTTTTGTTCTGGTCCTCCGTGGGGCTGGCTTGAGAGCGGAATCAAGGTTGGAAAAGACCTCGGAGATCACTGAGTGCAACCAGCACCAGCACGGCCAGCGCTGGCCACGTCCGACCATGCCACAGCCACAGGTGTTGGAGCACTCCCAGGGGTGGGCACTCCAAACCTCCCTGGGCAGCTGTGCCAAGGCCTGAGCGCCCTTTCCATGGAGGAATTTCCCCAATATCCACCCTGAGCCTCCCCTGGCCCAGCCTGAGGCCGTTCCCTCTCCTCCTGTCCCTGTTCCCTGGCAGCAGAGCCCGACCCCCCCGGCTGCCCCCTCCTGTCAGGGACTTGTGCAGAGCCACAAGGTCCCGCCTGAGCCTCCTTTGCTCCGGGCTTTGCCCCTTTCCCAGCTCTCTCAGGAACTCTCCAGCCCCTTGCCAGCTCCGTTCCCTTGCCTGGACTCGCTCCAGCCCCTCCGTGTCCCTCTTGTCCCAGAGGTGCTGCCAGCACTGCAGGTGCCCCAGCAGTGCCAGCACAGGGACGGGCCCAGCGCACCCGCGCATGCGCAGTGGGGAGGGGGGGGCCCAGCGCGCCCGCGCATGCGCAGTGGGGTGGGGGGACGGCCAGGGCGCCCGCGCATGCTCAGTGGGGGTGGGGGGGGGGGGCCGTCCAGCACTCCCGCGCATGCGCAGTGGGGTGGGGGGCCGGCCAGCGCCCCCGCGCATGCGCAGTGGGAGGGGGGTAGGGCCAGCGCGCCCGCGCATGCGCAGTGGGGGTGGGGTTGGGCCATCGCGCCCGCGCATGCGCAGTGGGGGTGGGGGGGGCCAGCCAGCGCCCCCGCGCATGCGCAGTGGGAGGGGGGGGTAGGGCCAGCGCGCCCGCGCATGCGCAGTGGGGTGGGTGGGGCCGGCCGGCGCCCCCGCGCATGCGCAGTAGCGGCTGGGGTAGGGCCAGCGCGCCCGCGCATGCGCAGTGGGGGTGGGGGGGGTCGTCCAGCTCTCCCGCGCATGCGCAGTGGGGTGGGGGGCCGGCCAGCGCCCCCGCGCATGCGCAGTGGGGTGGGGGGGGGGGGGTAGGGCCAGCGCGCCCGCGCATGCGCAGTGGGGTGGGGGGCCGGCCGGCGCCCCCGCGCATGCGCAGTGGGAGGGGGGGGGCCCAGCCTGGGGGTGCCTTTTGTTCTGGTCCTCCGTGGGGCTGCCTTGAGAGCGGAATCAAGGTTGGAAAAGACCTCGGAGATCACTGAGTGCCACCAGCAGCAGCACGGCCAGCGCTGACCACGTCCGCCCATGCCACAGCCACAGGTGTTGGAGCACTCCCAGGGGTGGGCACTCCAAACCTCCCTGGGCAGCTGTGCCAAGGCCTGAGCGCCCTTTCCATGGTGGAATTTCCCCAGTATCCACCCTGAGCCTCCCCTGGCCCAGCCTGAGGCCGTTCCCTCTCCTCCTGTCCCTGTTCCCTGGGAGCAGAACCCGACCCCCCCGGCTGCCCCCTCCTGTCAGGGACTTGTGCAGAGCCACAAGGTCCCGCCTGAGCCTCCTTTGCTCCGGGCTGTGCCCCTTTCCCAGCTCTCTCAGGAACTCTCCAGCCCCTTGCCAGCTCCGTTCCGTTGCCTGGACTCGCTCCAGCCCCTCCGTGTCCCTCTTGTCCCAGAGGTGCTGCCAGCACTGCAGGTGCCCCAGCAGTGCCAGCACAGGGACGGGCCCAGCGCACCCGCGCATGCGCAGTCGGGAGGGGGGGGGCCCATCGCGCCCGCGCAGGCGCAGTGGTGTGGGGGGGGGGCCAGCGCGCCCGCGCATGCGCAGAGGGGTGGGGGGGGGCCGTCCAGCTCTCCCGCGCATGCGCAGTGGGGTGGGGGTAGGGCCAGCGCACCCGCGCATGCGCAGTGGGGGGTGGGGGGGGCCCAGCGCGCCCGCGCATGCGCAGTGGTGTGGGGGGGGGTCGGCCATCGCGCCCGCGCATGCGCAGTGGGGTGGGGGGCCGGCCGGCGCTCCCGCGCATGCGCAGTGGGGGTGGGGGGGCCGTCCAGCTCTCCCGCGCATGCGCAGTGGGGTGGGGGTAGGGCCAGCGCCCCCGCGCATGCGCAGTGGGGTGGGGGGCCGGCCAGCGCGCCCGCGCATGCGCAGTGGGAGGGGGGGTAGGGCCAGCGCGCCCGCGCATGCGCAGTGGGGTGGGGAGTAGCCCAGCCTGGGGGTGCCTTTTGTTCTGGTCCTCCGTGGAGCTGCCTTGAGAGCGGAATCAAGGTTGGAAAAGACCTCGGAGATCACTGAGTGCCACCAGCAGCAGCACGGCCAGCGCTGACCACGTCCGACCATGCCACAGCCACAGGTGTTGGAGCACTCCCAGGGGTGGGCACTCCAAACCTCCCTGGGCAGCTGTGCCAAGGCCTGAGCGCCCTTTCCATGGAGGAATTTCCCCAATATCCACCCTGAGCCTCCCCTGGCCCAGCCTGAGGCCGTTCCCTCTCCTCCTGTCCCTGTTCCCTGGGAGCAGAACCCGACCCCCCCGGCTGCCCCCTCCTGTCAGGGACTTGTGCAGAGCCACAAGGTCCCGCCTGAGCCTCCTTTGCTCCGGGCTGTGCCCCTTTCCCAGCTCTCTCAGGAACTCTCCAGCCCCTTGCCAGCTCCGTTCCGTTGCCTGGACTCGCTCCAGCCCCTCCGTGTCCCTCTTGTCCCAGAGGTGCTGCCAGCACTGCAGGTGCCCCAGCAGTGCCAGCACAGGGACGGGCCCAGCGCACCCGCGCATGCGCAGGGGGGGTGGGGGGGGGGGGGGGTCCCAGCGCGCCCGCGCATGCGCAGTGGTGGTGGGGGAGGGAGGGTAGGGCCAGCGCCCCCGCGCATGCGCAGTGGGGGTGGGGGGGGGCCCAGCGCGCCCGCGCATGCGCAGTGGGGTGTGGGGGGGACCCAGCGCGCCCGCGCATGCGCAGTGGGGTGGATGGCCGGACAGCGCGCCCGCGCATGCTCAGTGGGGGTGGGGGGGGCCGTCCAGCTCTCCCGCGCATGCGCAGTGGGAGGGGGGGTAGGGCCAGCGCGCCCGCGCATGAGCAGTGGGGGTGGGGTAGGGCCAGCGCGCCCGCGCATGCGCAGTGGGTGGGGGGGGGGCCGGCCAGGGCCCCCGCGCATGCGCAGTGGGGTGGGGGGACGGCCGGCGCGCCCGCGCATGCGCAGTGGGGGTGGGGGGGGGGCCGTCCAGCACTCCCGCGCATGCGCAGTGGGGTGGGGGGCCGGCCAGCGCCCCCGCGCATGCGCAGTGGGGGGGGGGGGGGTAGGGCCAGCGCGCCCGCGCATGCGCAGTGGGTGGGGGGGGGTCGGCCATCGCGCCCGCGCATGCGCAGTGGGGTGGGGGGGGCCGGCGCTCCCGCGCATGCGCAGTGGGGGTGGGGGGGGCCGTCCAGCTCTCCCGCGCATGCGCAGTGGGGTGGGGGGCCGGCCAGGGCCCCCGCGCATGCGCAGTGCTGTCGGGGGGGGTCGGCCATCGCGCCCGCGCATGAGCAGTGGGTGTGGGGTAGGGCCAGCGCGCCCGCGCATGCGCAGTGGGTGGGGGGGGGGCCGGCCAGGGCCCCCGCGCACGCGCAGTGGGAGGGGGGGTAGGGCCAGCGCGCCCGCGCATGCGCAGTGGGGTGGGGGGACGGCCGGCGCGCCCGCGCATGCGCAGTGGGGGTGGGGGGGGGGGGCCGTCCAGCACTCCCGCGCATGCGCAGTGGGGTGGGGGGCCGGCCAGCGCCCCCGCGCATGCGCAGTGGGGGGGGGGGGGTAGGGCCAGCGCGCCCGCGCATGCGCAGTGGGTGGGGGGGGGTCGGCCATCGCGCCCGCGCATGCGCAGTGGGGTGGGAGGGGCCGGCCGGCGCCCCCGCGCATGCGCAGTAGCGGCTGGGGTAGGGCCAGCGCGCCCGCGCATGCGCAGTGGTGGGGGGTAGGGCCAGCGCGCCCGCGCATGCGCAGTGGGGTGGGGGGCCGGCCTTCGCCCCCGCGCATGCGCAGTGGGAGGTGGGGGGGCCCAGCCTGGGGGTGCCTTTTTTTCTGGTCCTCCGTGGGGCTGGCTTGAGAGCGGAATCAAGGTTGGAGAAGACCTCGGAGATCACTGAGTGCAACCAGCACCAGCACGGCCAGCGCTGGCCAAGTTCCGACCATGCCACAGCCACAGGTGTTGGAGCACTCCCAGGGGTGGGCACTCCAAACCTCCCTGGGCAGCTGTGCCAAGGCCTGAGCGCCCTTTCCATGGAGGAATTTCCCCAATATCCACCCTGAGCCTCCCCTGGCCCAGCCTGAGGCCGTTCCCTCTCCTCCTGTCCCTGTTCCCTGGCAGCAGAGCCCGACCCCCCCGGCTGCCCCCTCCTGTCAGGGACTTGTGCAGAGCCACAAGGTCCCGCCTGAGCCTCCTTTGCTCCGGGCTTTGCCCCTTTCCCAGCTCTCTCAGGAACTCTCCAGCCCCTTGCCAGCTCCGTTCCCTTGCCTGGACTCGCTCCAGCCCCTCGGTGTCCCTCTTGTCCCAGAGGTGCTGCCAGCACTGCAGGTGCCCCAGCAGTGCCAGCACAGGGACGGGCCCAGCGCACCCGCGCATGCGCAGTGGGGAGGGGGGGGCCCAGCGCGCCCGCGCATGCGCAGTGGGGGGTGTGTGGGGGGGGGGGTCCCAGCGCGCCCGCGCCTGCGCAGTGGGGGTGGGGGGGGGGGGGGGTAGGGCCAGCGCCCCCGCGCATGCGCAGTGGGGGTGGGGGGGGCCCAGCGCGCCCGCGCATGCGCAGTGGGGTGGTGGGGGGGGGGGCCCAGCGCGCCCGCGCATGCGCAGTGGGGGTGGGGGGGGCCGGCCAGCGCCCCCGCGCATGCGCAGTGGGAGGGGGGGTAGGGCCAGCGCGCCCGCGCATGCGCAGTGGGGGGTGGAGGGGCACGGCCAGCGCGCCCGCGCATGCGCAGTGGGTGGGGGGGGGCCGGCCAGGGCCCCCGCGCATGCGCAGTGGGAGGGGGGGTAGGGCCAGCGCGCCCGCGCATGCGCAGTGGGGTGGGGGGACGGCCGGCGCGCCCGCGCATGCGCAGTGGGGGTGGGGGGGGGGGCCGTCCAGCACTCCCGCGCATGCGCAGTGGGGTGGGGGGCCGGCCAGCGCCCCCGCGCATGCGCAGTGGGGGGGGGGGGGTAGGGCCAGCACGCCAGCGCATGCGCAGTGGGTGGGGGGGGGGTCGGCCATCGCGCCCGCGCATGCGCAGTGGGGTGGGAGGGGCCGGCCGGCGGCCCCGCGCATGCGCAGTAGCGGCTGGGGTAGGGCCAGCGCGCCCGCGCATGCGCAGTGGTGGGGGGTAGGGCCAGCGCGCCCGCGCATGCGCAGTGGGTGGGGGGGGTCGGCCATCGCGCCCGCGCATGCGCAGTGGGGTGGGGGGGGGGGGGGGGGGTAGGGCCAGCGCGCCCGCGCATGCGCAGTGGGGTGGGGGGCCGGCCGGCGCTCCCGCGCATGCGCAGTGGGGGTGGGGGGGCCGTCCAGCTTTCCCGCGCATGCGCAGTGGGGTGGGGGGCCGGCCAGCGCCCCCGCGCATGCGCAGTGGGGTGGGGGGGGGGGGTAGGGCCAGCGCGCCCGCGCATGCGCAGTGGGGTGGGGGGCCGGCCTTCGCCCCCGCGCATGCGCAGTGGGAGGGGGGGGGCCCAGCCTGGGGGTGCCTTTTGTTCTGGTCCTCCGTGGGGCTGGCTTGAGAGCGGAATCAAGGTTGGAAAAGACCTCGGAGATCACTGAGTGCAACCAGCACCAGCACGGCCAGCGCTGGCCACGTCCGACCATGCCACAGCCACAGGTGTTGGAGCACTCCCAGGGGTGGGCACTCCAAACCTTCCTGGGCAGCTGTGCCAAGGCCTGAGCGCCCTTTCCAGGGAGGAATTTCCCCAATATCCACCCTGAGCCTCCCCTGGCCCAGCCTGAGGCCGTTCCCTCTCCTCCTGTCCCTGTTCACTGGCAGCAGAGCCCGACCCCCCCGGCTGCCCCCTCCTGTCAGGGACTTGTGCAGAGCCACAAGGTCCCGCCTGAGCCTCCTTTGCTCCGGGCTTTGCCCCTTTCCCAGCTCTCTCAGGAACTCTCCAGCCCCTTGCCAGCTCCGTTCCCTTGCCTGGACTCGCTCCAGCCCCTCCGTGTCCCTCTTGTCCCAGAGGTGCTGCCAGCACTGCAGGTGCCCCAGCAGTGCCAGCACAGGGACGGGCCCAGCGCACCCGCGCATGCGCAGTGGGGAGGGGGGGGCCCAGCGCGCCCGCGCATGCGCAGTGGGAGGGGGGGGGCCCAGCCTGGGGGTGCCTTTTGTTCTGGTCCTCCGTGGGGCTGGCTTGAGAGCGGAATCAAGGTTGGAAAAGACCTCGGAGATCACTGAGTGCAACCAGCACCAGCACGGCCAGCGCTGGCCACGTCCGACCATGCCACAGCCACAGGTGTTGGAGCACTCCCAGGGGTGGGCACTCCAAACCTCCCTGGGCAGCTGTGCCAAGGCCTGAGCGCCCTTTCCATGGAGGAATTTCCCCAATATCCACCCTGAGCCTCCCCTGGCCCAGCCTGAGGCCGTTCCCTCTCCTCCTGTCCCTGTTCCCTGGCAGCAGAGCCCGACCCCCCCGGCTGCCCCCTCCTGCCAGGGACTTGTGCAGAGCCACAAGGTCCCGCCTGAGCCTCCTTTGCTCCGGGCTTTGCCCCTTTCCCAGCTCTCTCAGGAACTCTCCAGCCCCTTGCCAGCTCCGTTCCCTTGCCTGGACTCGCTCCAGCCCCTCGGTGTCCCTCTTGTCCCAGAGGTGCTGCCAGCACTGCAGGTGCCCCAGCAGTGCCAGCACAGGGACGGGCCCAGCGCACCCGCGCATGCGCAGTGGGGAGGGGGGGCCCAGCGCGCCCGCGCATGCGCAGTGGGGGGTGGAGGGGCAGGGCAGCGCGCCCGCGCATGCGCAGTGGGAGGGGGGGGGCCCAGCCTGGGGGTGCCTTTTGTTCTGGTCCTCCGTGGGGCTGGCTTGAGAGCGGAATCAAGGTTGGAAAAGACCTCGGAGATCACTGAGTGCAACCAGCACCAGCACGGCCAGCGCTGGCCACGTCCGACCATGCCACAGCCACAGGTGTTGGAGCACTCCCAGGGGTGGGCACTCCAAACCTCCCTGGGCAGCTGTGCCAAGGCCTGAGCGCCCTTTCCATGGAGGAATTTCCCCAATATCCACCCTGAGCCTCCCCTGGCCCAGCCTGAGGCCGTTCCCTCTCCTCCTGTCCCTGTTCCCTGGCAGCAGAGCCCGACCCCCCCGGCTGCCCCCTCCTGTCAGGGACTTGTGCAGAGCCACAAGGTCCCGCCTGAGCCTCCTTTGCTCCGGGCTTTGCCCCTTTCCCAGCTCTCTCAGGAACTCTCCAGCCCCTTGCCAGCTCCGTTCCCTTGCCTGGACTCGCTGCAGCCCCTCCGTGTCCCTCTTGTCCCAGAGGTGCTGCCAGCACTGCAGGTGCCCCAGCAGTGCCAGCACAGGGACGGGCCCAGCGCACCCGCGCATGCGCAGTGGGGAGGGGGGGGCCCAGCGCGCCCGCGCATGCGCAGTGGGGGGTGTGTGGGGGGGGGGGTCCCAGCGCCCCCGCGCATGCGCAGTGGGGGTGGAGGGGGCCCAGCGCGCCCGCGCATGCGCAGTGGGGTGGGTGGCCGGCCAGCGCGCCCGCGCATGCTCAGTGGGGGTGGGGGGGGCCGTCCAGCTCTCCCGCGCATGCGCAGTGGGAGGGGGGGTAGGGCCAGCGCGCCCGCGCATGAGCAGTGGGGGTGGGGTAGGGCCAGCGCGCCCGCGCATGCGCAGTGGGTGGGGGGGGGGCCGGCCAGGGGCCCCGCGCATGCGCAGTGGGAGGGGGGGTAGGGCCAGCGCGCCCGCGCATGCGCAGTAGGGTGGGGGGACGGCCAGCGCGCCCGCGCATGCGCAGTGGGGTGGGGGGGGGGGGGGGGGGCCGTCCAGCACTCCCGCGCATGCGCAGTGGGGTGGGGGGCCGGCCAGCGCCCCCGCGCATGCGCAGTGGGGGGGGGGGGGGGGTAGGGCCAGCGCGCCCGCGCATGCGCAGTGGGTGGGGGGGGTCGGCCATCGCGCCCGCGCATGCGCAGTGGGGTGGGAGGGGCCGGCCGGCGCCCCCGCGCATGCGCAGTAGCGGCTGGGGTAGGGCCAGCGCGCCCGCGCATGCGCAGTGGTGGGGGGTAGGGCCAGCGCGCCCGCGCATGCGCAGTGGGGTGGGGGGCCGGCCTTCGCCCCCGCGCATGCGCAGTAGGAGGGGGGGGGCCCAGCCTGGGGGTGCCTTTTGTTCTGGTCCTCCGTGGGGCTGGCTTGAGAGCGGAATCAAGGTTGGAAAAGACCTCGGAGATCACTGAGTGCAACCAGCACCAGCACGGCCAGCGCTGGCCACGTCCGACCATGCCACAGCCACAGGTGTTGGAGCACTCCCAGGGGTGGGCACTCCAAACCTCCCTGGGCAGCTGTGCCAAGGCCTGAGCGCCCTTTCCATGGAGGAATTTCCCCAATATCCACCCTGAGCCTCCCCTGGCCCAGCCTGAGGCCGTTCCCTCTCCTCCTGTCCCTGTTCCCTGGCAGCAGAGCCCGACCCCCCCGGCTGCCCCCTCCTGTCAGGGACTTGTGCAGAGCCACAAGGTCCCGCCTGAGCCTCCTTTGCTCCGGGCTTTGCCCCTTTCCCAGCTCTCTCAGGAACTCTCCAGCCCCTTGCCAGCTCCGTTCCCTTGCCTGGACTCGCTCCAGCCCCTCCGTGTCCCTCTTGTCCCAGAGGTGCTGCCAGCACTGCAGGTGCCCCAGCAGTGCCAGCACAGGGACGGGCCCAGCGCACCCGCGCATGCGCAGTGGGGAGGGAGGGGCCCAGCGCGCCCGCGCATGCGCAGTGGGGGGTGGGGGGGGGGGGGGGTCCCAGCGCGCCCGCGCATGCGCAGTGGTGGTGGGGGGGGGGGGGGGGTAGGGCCAGCGCCCCCGCGCATGCGCAGTGGGAGGGGGGGTAGGGCCAGCGCGCCCGCGCATGAGCAGTGGGGGTGGGGTTGGGCCAGCGCGCCCGCGCATGCGCAGTGGGTGGGGGGGGGCCGGCCAGCGCCCCCGCGCATGCGCAGTGGGGTGGGGGGGGGCCGGCCGGCGCCCCCGCGCATGCGCAGTAGCGGCTGGGGTAGGGCCAGCGCGCCCGCGCATGCGCAGTGGTGTGGGGGGCCGGCCGGCGCTCCCGCGCATGCGCAGTGGGGGTGGGGGGGGGGCCGTCCAGCTCTCCCGCGCATGCGCAGTGGGGTGGGGGGCCGGCCAGGGCCCCCGCGCATGCGCAGTGCTGTCGGGGGGGGGTCGGCCATCGCGCCCGCGCATGCGCAGTGGGTGGGGGCCGGCCAGGGCCCCCGCGCATGCGCAGTGGGAGGGGGGGTAGGGCCAGCGCGCCCGCGCATGCGCAGTGGGGTGGGGGGACGGCCGGCGCGCCCGCGCATGCGCAGTGGGGGTGGGGGGGGGGGGGCCGTCCAGCACTCCCGCGCATGCGCAGTGGGGTGGGGGGCCGGCCAGCGCCCCCGCGCATGCGCAGTGGGGGGGGGGGGGGTAGGGCCAGCGCTCCCGCGCATGCGCAGTGGGTGGGGGGGGTCGGCCATCGCGCCCGCGCATGCGCAGTGGGGTGGGAGGGGCCGGCCGGCGGCCCCGCGCATGCGCAGTAGCGGCTGGGGTAGGGCCAGCGCGCCCGCGCATGCGCAGTGGTGGGGGGTAGGGCCAGCGCGCCCGCGCATGCGCAGTGGGTGGGGGGGGTCGGCCATCGCGCCCGCGCATGCGCAGTGGGGTGGGGGGGGGGGGGGGGTAGGGCCGGCGCGCCCGCGCATGCGCAGTGGGGTGGGGGGCCGGCCGGCGCTCCCGCGCATGCGCAGTGGGGGTGGGGGGGCCGTCCAGCGTTCCCGCGCATGCGCAGTGGGGTGGGGGGCCGGCCAGCGCCCCCGCGCATGCGCAGTGGGGTGGGGGGCCGGCCTTCGCCCCCGCGCATGCGCAGTGGGAGGGGGGGGGCCCAGCCTGGGGGTGCCTTTTGTTCTGGTCCTCCGTGGGGCTGGCTTGAGAGCGGAATCAAGGTTGGAAAAGACCTCGGAGATCACTGAGTGCAACCAGCACCAGCACGGCCAGCGCTGGCCACGTCCGACCATGCCACAGCCACAGGTGTTGGAGCACTCCCAGGGGTGGGCACTCCAAACCTCCCTGGGCAGCTGTGCCAAGGCCTGAGCGCCCTTTCCATGGAGGAATTTCCCCAATATCCACCCTGAGCCTCCCCTGGCCCAGCCTGAGGCCGTTCCCTCTCCTCCTGTCCCTGTTCCCTGGCAGCAGAGCCCGACCCCCCCGGCTGCCCCCTCCTGTCAGGGACTTGTGCAGAGCCACAAGGTCCCGCCTGAGCCTCCTTTGCTCCGGGCTTTGCCCCTTTCCCAGCTCTCTCAGGAACTCTCCAGCCCCTTGCCAGCTCCGTTCCCTTGCCTGGACTCGCTCCAGCCCCTCCGTGTCCCTCTTGTCCCAGAGGTGCTGCCAGCACTGCAGGTGCCCCAGCAGTGCCAGCACAGGGACGGGCCCAGCGCACCCGCGCATGCGCAGTGGGGAGGGGGGGGGCCCAGCGCGCCCGCGCATGCGCAGTGGGAGGGGGGGGGCCCAGCCTGGGGGTGCCTTTTGTTCTGGTCCTCCGTGGGGCTGGCTTGAGAGCGGAATCAAGGTTGGAAAAGACCTCGGAGATCACTGAGTGCAACCAGCACCAGCACGGCCAGCGCTGGCCACGTCCGACCATGCCACAGCCACAGGTGTTGGAGCACTCCCAGGGGTGGGCACTCCAAACCTCCCTGGGCAGCTGTGCCAAGGCCTGAGCGCCCTTTCCATGGAGGAATTTCCCCAATATCCACCCTGAGCCTCCCCTGGCCCAGCCTGAGGCCGTTCCCTCTCCTCCTGTCCCTGTTCCCTGGCAGCAGAGCCCGACCCCCCCGGCTGCCCCCTCCTGTCAGGGACTTGTGCAGAGCCACAAGGTCCCGCCTGAGCCTCCTTTGCTCCGGGCTTTGCCCCTTTCCCAGCTCTCTCAGGAACTCTCCAGCCCCTTGCCAGCTCCGTTCCCTTGCCTGGACTCGCTCCAGCCCCTCCGTGTCCCTCTTGTCCCAGAGGTGCTGCCAGCACTGCAGGTGCCCCAGCAGTGCCAGCACAGGGACGGGCCCAGCGCACCCGCGCATGCGCAGTGGGGAGGGGGGGCCCAGCGCGCCCGCGCATGCGCAGTGGGGGGTGGAGGGGCAGGGCAGCGCGCCCGCGCATGCGCAGTGGGAGGGGGGGGGCCCAGCCTGGGGGTGCCTTTTGTTCTGGTCCTCCGTGGGGCTGGCTTGAGAGCGGAATCAAGGTTGGAAAAGACCTCGGAGATCACTGAGTGCAACCAGCACCAGCACGGCCAGCGCTGGCCACGTCCGACCATGCCACAGCCACAGGTGTTGGAGCACTCCCAGGGGTGGGCACTCCAAACCTCCCTGGGCAGCTGTGCCAAGGCCTGAGCGCCCTTTCCATGGAGGAATTTCCCCAATATCCACCCTGAGCCTCCCCTGGCCCAGCCTGAGGCCGTTCCCTCTCCTCCTGTCCCTGTTCCCTGGCAGCAGAGCCCGACCCCCCCGGCTGCCCCCTCCTGTCAGGGACTTGTGCAGAGCCACAAGGTCCCGCCTGAGCCTCCTTTGCTCCGGGCTTTGCCCCTTTCCCAGCTCTCTCAGGAACTCTCCAGCCCCTTGCCAGCTCCGTTCCCTTGCCTGGACTCGCTGCAGCCCCTCCGTGTCCCTCTTGTCCCAGAGGTGCTGCCAGCACTGCAGGTGCCCCAGCAGTGCCAGCACAGGGACGGGCCCAGCGCACCCGCGCATGCGCAGTGGGGAGGGGGGGGCCCAGCGCGCCCGCGCATGCGCAGTGGGGGGTGTGGGGGGGGGGGGGGTCGCAGCGCGCCCGCGCATGCGCCGTGGGGGTGGGGGGGGGGGGGGGGGTAGGGCCAGCGCCCCCGCGCATGCGCAGTGGGGGTGGAGGGGGCCCAGCGCGCCCGCGCATGCGCAGTGGGGTGTGGGGGGGGCCCAGCGCGCCCGCGCATGCGCAGTGGGGTGGGTGGCCGGCCAGCGCGCCCGCGCATGCTCAGTGGGGGTGGGGGGGGCCGTCCAGCTCTCCCGCGCATGCGCAGTGGGAGGGGGGGTAGGGCCAGCGCGCCCGCGCATGAGCAGTGGGGGTGGGGTAGGGCCAGCGCGCCCGCGCATGCGCAGTGGGTGGGGGAGGGCCGGCCAGGGCCCCCGCGCATGCGCAGTGGGAGGGGGGGTAGGGCCAGTACGCCCGCGCATGCGCAGTGGGGTGGGGGGACGGGCGGCGCGCCCGCGCATGCGCAGTGGGGGTGGGGGGGCCGGCCAGCGCCCCCGCGCATGCGCAGTGGGAGGGGGGGTAGGGCCAGCGCGCCCGCGCATGCGCAGTGGGGTGGGGGGACGGCCGGCGCACCCGCGCATGCGCAGTGGGGGTGGGGGGGGTGGGGCCGTCCAGCACTCCCGCGCATGCGCAGTGGGGTGGGGGGCCGGCCAGCGCCCCCGCGCATGCGCAGTGGGTGGGGGGGGGTAGGGCCAGCGCGCCCGCGCATGCGCAGTGGGTGGGGGGTGTCGGCCATCGCGCCCGCGCATGCGCAGTGGGGTGGGAGGGGCCGGCCGGCGCACCCGCGCATGCGCAGTAGCGGCTGGGGTAGGGCCAGCGCGCCCGCGCATGCGCAGTGGTGGGGGGTAGGGCCAGCGCGCCCGCGCATGCGCAGTGGGGTGGGGGGCCGGCCTTCGCCCCCGCGCATGCGCAGTGGGAGGGGGGGGGCCCAGCCTGGGGGTGCCTTTTGTTCTGGTCCTCCGTGGGGCTGGCTTGAGAGCGGAATCAAGGTTGGAAAAGACCTCGGAGATCACTGAGTGCAACCAGCACCAGCACGGCCAGCGCTGGCCACGTCCGACCATGCCACAGCCACAGGTGTTGGAGCACTCCCAGGGGTGGGCACTCCAAACCTCCCTGGGCAGCTGTGCCAAGGCCTGAGCGCCCTTTCCATGGAGGAATTTCCCCAATATCCACCCTGAGCCTCCCCTGGCCCAGCCTGAGGCCGTTCCCTCTCCTCCTGTCCCTGTTCCCTGGCAGCAGAGCCCGACCCCCCCGGCTGCCCCCTCCTGTCAGGGACTTGTGCAGAGCCACAAGGTCCCGCCTGAGCCTCCTTTGCTCCGGGCTTTGCCCCTTTCCCAGCTCTCTCAGGAACTCTCCAGCCCCTTGCCAGCTCCGTTCCCTTGCCTGGACTCGCTCCAGCCCCTACGTGTCCCTCTTGTCCCAGAGGTGCTGCCAGCACTGCAGGTGCCCCAGCAGTGCCAGCACAGGGACGGGCCCAGCGCACCCGCGCATGCGCAGTGGTGTGGGGGGGGGGTCGGCCATCGCCCCCGCGCATGCGCAGTGGGGTGGGGGGGGCCGGCCGGCGCGCCCGCGCATGCTCAGTGGGGGTGGTGGGGGCCGTCCAGCTCTCCCGCGCATGCGCAGTGGGGTGGGGGGCCGGCCAGCGCGCCCGCGCATGCGCAGTGGGGGTGGGGTAGGGCCAGCGCGCCCGCGCATGCGCAGTGGGTGGGGGGGGGCCGGCCAGCGCCCCCGCGCATGCGCCGTGGGAGGGGGGGGTAGGGCCAGCGCGCCCGCGCATGCGCAGTGTTGTGGGGGGGGGGGCCGGCCGGCGCCCCCGCGCATGCGCAGTAGCGGCTGGGGTAGGGCCAGCGCTCCCGCGCATGCGCAGTGGGGCGGGGGGACGGCCGGCGCGCCCGCGCATGCACAGTGGGGGTGGGGGGGGGGCCGTCCAGCTCTCCCGCGCATGCGCAGTGGGGTGGGGGGCCGGCCAGCGACCCCGCGCATGCGCAGTGGGGCGGGGGGCCGGCCAGCGCGCCCGCGCATGCGCAGTGGGGGGAGGCGGGGTAGGGCCATCGCGCCTGCGCATGCGCAGTGGGAGCTGGGGGGGGCCGGCCAGCTCCCGCGCATGCGCAGTGGTGTGGGGGGGGGGGGGGGTCGGCCATCGCGCCCGCGCATGCGCAGTGGGGTGGGGGGACGGCCGGCGCGCCCGCGCATGCGCAGTGGGGGTGGGGGGGCCGTCCAGCTCTCCCGCGCATGCGCAGTGGGGTGGGGGGCCGGCCAGCGCCCCCGCGCATGCGCAGTGGGTGGGGGGGGGCCAGCCTGGGGGTGCCTTTTGTTCTGGTCCTCCGTGGGGCTGGCTTGAGAGCGGAATCAAGGTTGGAGAAGACCTCGGAGATCACTGAGTGCAACCAGCACCAGCACGGCCAGCGCTGGCCACGTCCGACCATGCCACAGCCACAGGTGTTGGAGCACTCCCAGGGGTGGGCACTCCAAACCTCCCTGGGCAGCTGTGCCAAGGCCTGAGCGCCCTTTCCATGGAGGAATTTCCCCAATATCCACCCTGAGCCTCCCCTGGCCCAGCCTGAGGCCGTTCCCTCTCCTCCTGTCCCTGTTCCCTGGCAGCAGAGCCCGACCCCCCCGGCTGCCCCCTCCTGTCAGGGACTTGTGCAGAGCCACAAGGTCCCGCCTGAGCCTCCTTTGCTCCGGGCTTTGCCCCTTTCCCAGCTCTCTCAGGAACTCTCCAGCCCCTTAACAGCTCCGTTCCCTTGCTCCCTCTTCGTCATTCTGCTCGGAACTCCCCACAGCCCAATGCCCGATTTCTGCCTCAGTCTAGGGTTAGGCTTAGGGCTAGGGTTAGGGTTCTGCCTCAGGTTAGGTTTCAGAAAACCACAAAGCCAGGAGCTCCAGGGATACTCACCATGCAAAAGGCAGGCCAAGTTGAGCGTAGCACATCCAAATCCTTGCTCCCTCTTCGTCATTCTGCTCGGAACTCATCACAGCCCAATGCCCGATTTCTGCCTCAGTCTAGGGTTAGGCTTAGGGCTAGGGTTTGGGTTCAGAAAACCACAAAGCCAGGAGCTCCTGGGATACTCACCATGCAAAAGGCAGGCCAAGTTGAGCGTGGCACATCCAAATCCTTGCTCCCTCTTCGTCATTCTGCTCGGAACTCCCCACAGCCCAATGCCTGATTACTGGCTCAGTCTAGGGTTAGGCTTGGGGCTAGGGTTAGGGTTATGCCTAGGGTTAGGCTTCAGAAAACCACAAAGCCAGGAGCTCCAGGGATACTCACCATGCAAAAGGCAGGCCAAGTTGAGCGTAGCACATCCAAATCCTTGCTCCCTCTTCGTCATTCTGCTCGGAACTCACCACAGCCCAATGCCCGATTTCTGCCTCAGTCTAGGGTTAGGCTTAGGGCTAGGGTTAGGGTTCTGCCTCAGGTTAGGCTTCACAAAACCACAAAGCCAGGAGCTCCAGGGATACTCACCATGCAAAAGGCAGGCCAAGTTGAGCGTAGCACATCCAAATCCTTGCTCCCTCTTCGTCATTCTGCTCGGAACTCCCCACAGCCCAATGCCCGATTTCTGCCTCAGCCTAGGGTTAGGCTTAGGGCTAGGGTTAGGGTTCTGCCTCAGGTTAGGGTTCACAAAACCACAAAGCCAGGAGCTCCAGGGATACTCACCATGCAAAAGGCAGGCCAAGTTGAGCGTAGCACATCCAAATCCTTGCTCCCTCTTCGTCATTCTGCTCGGAACTCCCCACAGCCCAATGCCCGATTTCTGCCTCAGTCTAGGGTTAGGCTTAGGGCTAGGGTTTGGGTTCAGAAAACCACAAAGCCAGGAGCTCCAGGGATACTCACCATGCAAAAGGCAGGCCAAGTTGAGCGTAGCACATCCAAATCCTTGCTCCCTCTTCGTCATTCTGCTCGGAACTCCCCACAGCCCAATGCCCGATTTCTGCCTCAGTCTAGGGTTAGGCTTAGGGCTAGGGTTAGGGTTATGCTTAGGGTTAGGGTTCACAAAACCACAAAGCCAGGAGCTCCAGGGATACTCACCATGCAAAAGGCAGGCCAAGTTGAGCATGGCACATCCAAATCCCCTCTCCCTCTTTGTCATTCTGCTCGGAACTCCCCACAGCCCAATGTCCGATTACTGGCTCAGTCTAGGGTTAGGCTTAGGGCTAGGGCTAGGGTTATGCCTAGGGTTAGGCTTCAGAAAACCACAAAGCCAGGAGCTCCAGGGATACTCACCATGCAAAAGGCAGGCCAAGTTGAGCGTAGCACATCCAAATCCTTGCTCCCTCTTCGTCATTCTGCTCGGAACTCACCACAGCCCAATGCCCGATTTCTGCCTCAGTCTAGGGTTAGGCTTAGGGCTAGGGTTAGGGTTATGCCTAGGGTTAGGGTTCACAAAACCACAAAGCCAGGAGCTCCAGGGATACTCACCATGCAAAAGGCAGGCCAAGTTGAGCGTAGCACATCCAAATCCTTGCTCCCTCTTCGTCATTCTGCTCGGAACTCCCCACAGCCCAATGCCCGATTTCTGCCTCAGTCTAGGGTTAGGCTTAGGGCTAGGGTTAGGGTTCTGCCTCAGGTTAGGGTTCACAAAACCACAAAGCCAGGAGCTCCAGGGATGCTCACCATGCAAAAGGCAGGCCGAGTTGAGCGTAGCACATCCAAATCCTTGCTCCCTCTTCGTCATTCTGCTCGGAACTCACCACAGCCCAATGCCCGATTACTGGCTCAGTCTAGGGTTAGGCTTAGGGCTAGGGTTAGGGTTATGCCTAGGGTTAGGGTTCAGAAAACCACAAAGCCAGGAGCTCCAGGGATACTCACCATGCAAAAGGCAGGCCAAGTTGAGCGTAGCACATCCAAATCCTTGCTCCCTCTTCGTCATTCTGCTCGGAACTCACCACAGCCCAATGCCCGATTTCTGCCTCAGTCTAGGGTTAGGGCTCGAGTTAGGGTTAGGGTTATGCCTAGGGTTAGGCTTCAGAAAACCACAAAGCCAGGAGCTCCAGGGATACTCACCATGCAAAAGGCAGGCCAAGTTGAGCGTAGCACATCCAAATCCTTGCTCCCTCTTCGTCATTCTGCTCGGAACTCACCACAGCCCAATGCCCGATTTCTGCCTCAGTCTAGGGTTAGGCTTAGGGCTAGGGTTAGGGTTCTGCCTCAGGTTAGGGTTCACAAAACCACAAAGCCAGGAGCTCCAGGGATACTCACCATGCAAAAGGCAGGCCAAGTTGAGCGTAGCACATCCAAATCCTTGCTCCCTCTTCGTCATTCTGCTCGGAACTCCCCACAGCCCAATGCCCGATTTCTGCCTCAGTCTAGGGTTAGGCTTAGGGCTAGGGTTAGGGTTATGCCTAGGGTTAGGGTTCACAAAACCACAAAGCCAGGAGCTCCAGGGATACTCACCATGCAAAAGGCAGGCCAAGTTGAGCGTAGCACATCCAAATCCTTGCTCCCTCTTCTTCATTCTGCTCGGAACTCCCCACAGCCCAATGCCCGATTACTGGCTCAGTCTAGGGTTAGGCTTAGGGCTAGGGCTAGGGTTATGCCTAGGGTTAGGCTTCAGAAAACCACAAAGCCAGGAGCTCCAGGGATACTCACCATGCAAAAGGCAGGCCAAGTTGAGCGTAGCACATCCAAATCCTTGCTCCCTCTTCGTCATTCTGCTCGGAACTCACCACAGCCCAATGCCCGATTTCTGCCTCAGTCTAGGGTTAGGCTTAGGGCTAGGGTTTGGGTTCAGAAAACCACAAAGCCAGGAGCTCCTGGGATACTCACCATGCAAAAGGCAGGCCAAGTTGAGCGTGGCACATTCAAATCCCCTCTCCCTCTTCGTCATTCTGCTCGGAACTCCCCACAGCCCAATGCCTGATTACTGGCTCAGTCTAGGGTTAGGCTTGGGGCTAGGGTTAGGGTTATGCCTAGGGTTAGGCTTCAGAAAACCACAAAGCCAGGAGCTCCAGGGATACTCACCATGCAAAAGGCAGGCCAAGTTGAGCGTAGCACATCCAAATCCTTGCTCCCTCTTCGTCATTCTGCTCGGAACTCACCACAGCCCAATGCCCGATTTCTGCCTCAGTCTAGGGTTAGGCTTAGGGCTAGGGTTAGGGTTCTGCCTCAGGTTAGGCTTCACAAAACCACAAAGCCAGGAGCTCCAGGGATACTCACCATGCAAAAGGCAGGCCAAGTTGAGCGTAGCACATCCAAATCCTTGCTCCCTCTTCGTCATTCTGCTCGGAACTCCCCACAGCCCAATGCCCGATTTCTGCCTCAGTCTAGGGTTAGGCTTAGGGCTAGGGTTAGGGTTCTGCCTCAGGTTAGGGTTCACAAAACCACAAAGCCAGGAGCTCCAGGGATACTCACCATGCAAAAGGCAGGCCAAGTTGAGCGTAGCACATCCAAATCCTTGCTCCCTCTTCGTCATTCTGCTCGGAACTCATCACAGCCCAATGCCCGATTTCTGCCTCAGTCTAGGGTTAGGCTTAGGGCTAGGGTTTGGGTTCAGAAAACCACAAAGCCAGGAGCTCCTGGGATACTCACCATGCAAAAGGCAGGCCAAGTTGAGCGTAGCACATCCAAATCCTTGCTCCCTCTTCGTCATTCTGCTCGGAACTCCCCACAGCCCAATGCCCGATTTCTGCCTCAGTCTAGGGTTAGGCTTAGGGCTAGGGTTAGGGTTATGCCTAGGGTTAGGGTTCAGAAAACCACAAAGCCAGGAGCTCCAGGGATACTCACCATGCAAAAGGCAGGCCAAGTTGAGCATGGCACATCCAAATCCTTGCTCCCTCTTTGTCATTCTGCTCGGAACTCCCCACAGCCCAATGTCCGATTACTGGCTCAGTCTAGGGTTAGGCTTAGGGCTAGGGCTAGGGTTATGCCTAGGGTTAGGCTTCAGAAAACCACAAAGCCAGGAGCTCCAGGGATACTCACCATGCAAAAGGCAGGCCAAGTTGAGCGTAGCACATCCAAATCCTTGCTCCCTCTTCGTCATTCTGCTCGGAACTCACCACAGCCCAATGCCCGATTTCTGCCTCAGTCTAGGGTTAGGCTTAGGGCTAGGGTTAGGGTTATGCCTAGGGTTAGGGTTCACAAAACCACAAAGCCAGGAGCTCCAGGGATACTCACCATGCAAAAGGCAGGCCAAGTTGAGCGTAGCACATCCAAATCCTTGCTCCCTCTTCGTCATTCTGCTCGGAACTCCCCACAGCCCAATGCCCGATTTCTGCCTCAGTGTAGGGTTAGGCTTAGGGCTAGGGTTAGGGTTCTGCCTCAGGTTAGGGTTCACAAAACCACAAAGCCAGGAGCTCCAGGGATGCTCACCATGCAAAAGGCAGGCCGAGTTGAGCGTAGCACATCCAAATCCTTGCTCCCTCTTCGTCATTCTGCTCGGAACTCACCACAGCCCAATGCCCGATTACTGGCTCAGTCTAGGTTTAGGCTTAGGGCTAGGGTTAGGGTTATGCCTAGGGTTAGGGTTCAGAAAACCACAAAGCCAGGAGCTCCAGGGATACTCACCATGCAAAAGGCAGGCCAAGTTGAGCGTAGCACATCCAAATCCTTGCTCCCTCTTCGTCATTCTGCTCGGAACTCACCACAGCCCAATGCCCGATTTCTGCCTCAGTCTAGGGTTAGGGCTCGAGTTAGGGTTAGGGTTATGCCTAGGGTTCGGGTTCAGAAAACCACAAAGCCAGGAGCTCCAGGGATACTCACCATGCAAAAGGCAGGCCAAGTTGAGCGTAGCACATCCAAATCCTTGCTCCCTCTTCGTCATTCTGCTCGGAACTCACCACAGCCCAATGCCCGATTTCTGCCTCAGTCTAGGGTTAGGCTTAGGGCTAGGGTTAGGGTTATGCCTAGGGTTAGGGTTCACAAAACCACAAAGCCAGGAGCTCCAGGGATACTCACCATGCAAAAGGCAGGCCAAGTTGAGCGTAGCACATCCAAATCCTTGCTCCCTCTTCGTCATTCTGCTCGGAACTCCCCACAGCCCAATGCCCGATTTCTGCCTCAGTCTAGGGTTAGGCTTAGGGCTAGGGTTAGGGTTCTGCCTCAGGTTAGGGTTCACAAAACCACAAAGCCAGGAGCTCCAGGGATACTCACCATGCAAAAGGCAGGCCAAGTTGAGCGTAGCACATCCAAATCCTTGCTCCCTCTTCGTCATTCTGCTCGGAACTCCCCACAGCCCAATGCCCGATTTCTGCCTCAGTCTAGGGTTAGGCTTAGGGCTAGGGTTAGGGTTATGCCTAGGGTTAGGCTTCAGAAAACCACAAAGCCAGGAGCTCCAGGGATACTCACCATGCAAAAGGCAGGCCAAGTTGAGCATGGCACATCCAAATCCCCTCTCCCTCTTTGTCATTCTGCTCGGAACTCCCCACAGCCCAATGTCCGATTACTGGCTCAGTCTAGGGTTAGGCTTAGGGCTAGGGCTAGGGTTATGCCTAGGGTTAGGCTTCAGAAAACCACAAAGCCAGGAGCTCCAGGGATACTCACCATGCAAAAGGCAGGCCAAGTTGAGCGTAGCACATCCAAATCCTTGCTCCCTCTTCGTCATTCTGCTCGGAACTCCCCACAGCCCAATGCCCGATTTCTGCCTCAGTCTAGGGTTAGGCTTAGGGCTAGGGTTAGGGTTATGCCTAGGGTTAGGGTTCAGAAAACCACAAAGCCAGGAGCTCCAGGGATACTCACCATGCAAAAGGCAGGCCAAGTTGAGCGTAGCACATCCAAATCCTTGCTCCCTCTTCGTCATTCTGCTCGGAACTCACCACAGCCCAATGCCCGATTTCTGCCTCAGTCTAGGGTTAGGCTTAGGGCTAGGGTTAGGGTTATGCCTAGGGTTAGGGTTCACAAAACCACAAAGCCAGGAGCTCCAGGGATACTCACCATGCAAAAGGCAGGCCAAGTTGAGCGTAGCACATCCAAATCCTTGCTCCCTCTTCGTCATTCTGCTCGGAACTCCCCACAGCCCAATACCCGATTTCTGCCTCAGTCTAGGGTTAGGCTTAGGGCTAGGGTTAGGGTTCTGCCTCAGGTTAGGGTTCACAAAACCACAAAGCCAGGAGCTCCAGGGATACTCACCATGCAAAAGGCAGGCCAAGTTGAGCGTAGCACATCCAAATCCTTGCTCCCTCTTCGTCATTCTGCTCGGAACTCACCACAGCCCAGTGCCTGATTTCTGCCTCAGTCTAGAGTTAGGCTTAGGGCTAGGGTTAGGGTTCACAAAACCACAAAGCCAGGAGCTCCAGGGATACTCACCATGCAAAAGGCAGGCCAAGTTGAGCGTAGCACATCCAAATCCTTGCTCCCTCTTCGTCATTCTGCTCGGAACTCCCCACAGCCCAATGCCCGATTTCTGCCTCAGTCTAGGCTTAGGCTTAGGGCTAGGGTTAGGGTTCTGCCTCAGGTTAGGGTTCACAAAACCACAAAGCCAGGAGCTCCAGGGATACTCACCATGCAAAAGGCAGGCCAAGTTGAGCGTAGCACATCCAAATCCTTGCTCCCTCTTCGTCATTCTGCTCGGAACTCACCACAGCCCAATGCCCGATTTCTGCCTCAGTCTAGGGTTAGGCTTAGGGCTAGGGTTAGGGTTATGCCTAGGGTTAGGGTTCAGAAAACCACAAAGCCAGGAGCTCCAGGGATACTCACCATGCAAAAGGCAGGCCAAGTTGAGCATGGCACATCCAAATCCCCTCTCCCTCTTTGTCATTCTGCTCGGAACTCCCCACAGCCCAATGTCCAATTACTGGCTCAGTCTAGGGTTAGGCTTAGGGCTAGGGTTATGCCTAGGGTTAGGCTTCAGAAAACCACAAAGCCAGGAGCTCCAGGGATACTCACCATGCAAAAGGCAGGCCAAGTTGAGCGTAGCACATCCAAATCCTTGCTCCCTCTTCGTCATTCTGCTCGGAACTCCCCACAGCCCAATGCCCGATTTCTGCCTCAGTCTAGGGTTAGGCTTAGGGCTAGGGTTAGGGTTCTGCCTCAGGTTAGGCTTCACAAAACCACAAAGCCAGGAGCTCCAGGGATACTCACCATGCAAAAGGCAGGCCAAGTTGAGCGTAGCACATCCAAATCCTTGCTCCCTCTTCGTCATTCTGCTCGGAACTCCCCACAGCCCAATGCCCGATTTCTGCCTCAGTCTAGGGTTAGGCTTAGGGCTAGGGTTAGGGTTCTGCCTCAGGTTAGGGTTCACAAAACCACAAAGCCAGGAGCTCCAGGGATACTCACCATGCAAAAGGCAGGCCAAGTTGAGCGTAGCACATCCAAATCCTTGCTCCCTCTTCGTCATTCTGCTCGGAACTCCCCACAGCCCAATGCCCGATTTCTGCCTCAGTCTAGGGTTAGGCTTAGGGCTAGGGTTAGGGTTATGCCTAGGGTTAGGGTTCAGAAAACCACAAAGCCAGGAGCTCCAGGGATACTCACCATGCAAAAGGCAGGCCAAGTTGAGCATGGCACATCCAAATCCCCTCTCCCTCTTTGTCATTCTGCTCGGAACTCCCCACAGCCCAATGTCCGATTACTGGCTCAGTCTAGGGTTAGGCTTAGGGCTAGGGCTAGGGTTATGCCTAGGGTTAGGCTTCAGA
The DNA here is from genome assembly GCF_965178545.1 of Coloeus monedula. Taxonomy (NCBI): domain Eukaryota; kingdom Metazoa; phylum Chordata; class Aves; order Passeriformes; family Corvidae; genus Coloeus; species Coloeus monedula. The sequence goes on along the minus strand of NW_028120695.1, from coordinate 171,104 downwards.
AAACCACAAAGCCAGGAGCTCCAGGGATGCTCACCATGCAAAAGGCAGGCCGAGTTGAGCGTAGCACATCCAAATCCTTGCTCCCTCTTCATCATTCTGCTCGGAACTCACCACAGCCCAATGCCCGATTACTGGCTCAGTCTAGGGTTAGGCTTAGGGCTAGGGTTAGGGTTATGCCTAGGGTTAGGGTTCAGAAAACCACAAAGCCAGGAGCTCCAGGGATACTCACCATGCAAAATGCAGGCCAAGTTGAGCGTAGCACATCCAAATCCTTGCTCCCTCTTCGTCATTCTGCTCGGAACTCACCACAGCCCAATGCCCGATTTCTGCCTCAGTCTAGGGTTAGGGCTCGAGTTAGGGTTAGGGTTATGCCTAGGGTTAGGCTTCAGAAAACCACAAAGCCAGGAGCTCCAGGGATACTCACCATGCAAAAGGCAGGCCAAGTTGAGCGTAGCACATCCAAATCCTTGCTCCCTCTTCGTCATTCTGCTCGGAACTCACCACAGCCCAATGCCCGATTTCTGCCTCAGTCTAGGCTTAGGCTTAGGGTTATGCCTAGGGTTAGGGTTCAGAAAAGCACAAAGCCGGGATTTTCTCGGCCATATGCAGAGCCCAGCACTAGGAATAAAGGAATTCCAGGCTTTACAACGCCAAAAATGCAGTACCAGAGAGTTCTGTTATCCCGAGGACTTGGGGGATATTTGGCAAAAATTTCCGGGGGCCCAGGCTGGACCGAGCTTTTAACACTCCCTGGATTCACGGGATCGGGGATTCCAGCGTGCCCTGCATGGGTTTTTTCAGGGAAGTCCCAAATCCGTGTGAGCACGAAGCAGAATCCCCTGGGAGCTGTGAAGGCAACAGGATATTTCTTGGGAATTTTGAAGGGTTGGGTGAGTCCTCAGTGTTAGGTTGGAATGAACGCAAATTGTCCGGGAGTTGCTGGTTTGGGTATGGCCGGGTCTGGGTTTGGATTTGTGGGCACCGAGTGTTCCTTGTGTCAGCTTTAGGTCTGGATTGGTGGGAATTGTCAGAGAAAAGAGAAGGCAATTGAAATGCGGAGCTCCATTCCCGGAGAAATGGTCAGGATGGGAGCGGGAAGGCTGTGGAGCTGCTGGGAGCTCGTGGAGAACGAAAGGATCTGAGGCCTGGAGGCAAAAGCTGTGGAACAAAGCCTGAAAAGGATGTGGGGTGGGGCAGGAGGGGGAGGAGGGCACCGTGGTGGGGGGAAAGAGGGAAAGGATCCCTGCTCCGGGAATCCAGCAGGGACCAGGAGAGGATCATTTTCCATCCACTGCTCTCAGTGGCATCCTAATAAGGACGGTGGAAGGGAAGTGATTTGTTTGTTCTTAGGTTTGGAATGAAAGGTGCTCTTCCAGAGGGGACTATTGACCTGTTAAAATTCTGTTGGATACAGGAAAAGAGGGAGGAAGCAAGCAGCTGGGGAATGAAGGGGTGGATTTTTTGGTGGATACAGGGAAAGACACGGGAAGGGGCTCTCAAGTAATATACACCTCACGGGCAGCACCAGGAGAAGCCTCAAGTGCCCTTTTTTTCCAAGCTCTGACATTCCAGAGGAGTAAGCAGTGGTCAGCCCATCACTTTCTGTATTCCTTGGATGCCCAGTGCTTTGTTGGGAAGAGATAATACTTGGAAATGAACAAATCCGGGGATGTAATTTCCTGATAGCAAAGCCCCAGAGACCCTGGTTTTGATATCCTTCCAGCACCCAAACGCAGCAGAGGGAATCCTGGCGGAGCTGGAAAACGCTGTCGCTCCGTCGGTGGAATTCCTGGGAACTGGAAAGCAGCAGAAGCAGCAAGAACAGAGTTGGAAGCAGGCTCCAGCCGGGTAAGGCAGACACCAAATCCTTTGGAACTGGGCAGGGGTGGGAAGAATGAATTCTTACATTTGTAGCCCAGGGATTCCTGAGCAGGATCCCGGCAGGGAAGACTGCAGGGATCAGACTGGGGCCTGATCGCAGCTGGGGGCAGCGAGCCTTGGAATTGGCTGAAGGGAAGAAAGAGGGATCCTTTGAGCACAAGGATCAGGTGTCAAATGCGGAGATGGCATCAGAAAATTCCTCGGGAGGGTTTAGTACCTGGGCCAAATCGATCTGCTGCCTTGTGAAGGAGCTCAGAGATCTGGGAAGAGCCCAAGCAACGCAGGGAATGCACTGGCAGATAAAACTGCCGGGGAACGGTGGGGAAAAGCATTGAACAGGGGGCCTCGTTTTGTAGAGGAATGGTACAAAAAATTGTCCGAAAGAATAGGAATGGAATGGGATTTTACGTATTCCTCGGAGGCCACAATCCAGTGGGAAGGCTGAGAGAAAGAAACAAAGCCTAAAAAGGCAGATGAGCCAGATCTGCCCAAAGCCTCCAATGGCCACATTCCCTGGCATTGCTGAGGACTTCAGCCAAGCTCCAAGCAAAAGGTGAGCCCCTGATTTTGGTGCCAAGGGAAACTCCAAGTTAAGAATAATCCAAATATGAAGCACTTCTCACAAAACTCAGCTTTGCAAACATTTATTTGGGCTAAAAAAGAAAAGATGGGAATGCCCTTGGCAGAAAAGCAGCTGTGAGGCACAGCAGGCTTCAAATGCCTGTCAGCAGGAGCTCCAGGCTGCTGGCTCCGGGCATCCTGGGCTTTCCAGGCAGGTTTTGTAGCGGATTGCAAGGCAGTTTTCCTGCCTCTGGGGGGTGGCACCTGCATCCCGCTGGAAAGGGAAAATGTGGAGAGAGGGGCAAGCGGGAAGACGGTTGCTGATGTGTGTCCTTGGATTGCAGTTCCTTCCGGTGGGTCTGTGCTGCTGGAAGTTTGAAGGAGATCAGTCCTGGAGTACGTGTGGGTTCACCTGTGGGGTTTGGGAGCAACGCTGGCCATGAAATTCCAGGGATGTTCCCCTTGCTGGAGTGAGAAGCAGTGGAAGCACTTTGCTGTCTGCTTCTTCATTGCCTTCGCCTCGGTCCCCTGGGGCTCCAGGTAATCCCCTCTCACCTTTGCTTTTCCAAGGGTCTCTAAATGAGGGCTTGAGCTTTGGTGTAGCTCCCTTTACAGGGAAGATCTGTTCCAGGAAAGGTCTCCTGGTCTGGCCTGATGGCGTTGCAGGAAGAGCAGGAAACCCCACAGCTCCTGTGGCTCCCTCATCTGATTTGCCTGCAGGCAGCAAGGATCATTCCCAAGTGTCATGCCCTGGCTCCGTGACTCGGTGAGGTTGTGTTCCCCCAAAGGCCAGGGGCCGCTTTGTTTTGCGGCTCACGAAAGTCCAGCTCGGTGGTGCTGGGTTTGGGTTTTGTGTGCAATGAAGGCACTAAAAAATTCCCCTCCTTCACTGGCACAGTCCTGGAGTGGGAGCAGATTCCCCTTATCCCGTAGTTATCCTGTTCCTGCCGTGGATCCCTGCGGTGCCGTGGCAGGTGAGGAGACTGAAAGCTTTCATTAGGAATTGGGGATTATGAGCACTGACATTTACTGTGCTAGAAAGTCCAAGGGACAAATTTGTGCCAATTAATGTCACGCCTTTAACTACGAGGATCAATTCGTGTTATGCTTGTACCAGAGTCTGGTGACAGAGGGGGTTTCCAAAGGAAGTCTTGGTCCATGGAGGCTTGTGCCCAAAGAAAATGCCAAGAGAACTGAGGTATGAAAAACAAAGGTCCTTTATTTATCTAAGAGCAGCAACAAAAACGAACTACAGAACATATTTACATTGTAAGAACCTTTGTAACAACAACGATCTATAGAACGTATTTACAAGAACATAGCTATCGATACTATATTAAATGTATTTACAGAAGACAAAAAGAAATGCTAAAACGTATATACAGAAGGGTGCCATCTCTGGCCTGGATCTCCATCAGTCCTGGAAGAAAAGCAAGTGACATAGTCATTGCAGTCAGGCACAGAGGGCTGTTCCATGTGCCCCCAGCCTGGGACACACTGGCAGAGCGGGACTCTGCTGCCAGCGCTGAGCCTGGCTGGGGCTGGGGGTCAGGCCCCAGGCACTGGCATGGGGCTTGTGTGAGCCAAAGCAAGGGCAGGACAGGCTGGGGATGGTGCTTGTGCTGCCAGAATCCAGCCCACGGGGCACCGTGTCCCTCAGCGGGGCACCCAGCCCAGCCCCAGCCTGGCAGCAGGGCACCCACTCTGCCTGTGGGGAGCACATACCTGTCCTACTGCTGGAGTCCGTCTTCATCCCAGGACCATGTCCTCCTCCTCGTCTTTTCCATCCACATCCATGTCCTCACTGTATTCTTCCATTTCCACCTCCATCTCTTCCTCCATCTCTTCCTTCACATCCACCTCCATCTCTTCCTCCATCTCCTCCTTCGCATCCACCTCCATCTCTTCCTCCATCTCTTCCTTCACGTCCACCTCCATCTCTTCCTCTCCAGTCTCTCCTCCCTCCACTTCCATCTCCTCCTCTGTATCAATCTTTAGATCCACCTCCATCTCTTTCTCTTCGTCTCTGGAAACCTGCAGATGTAGCAAAACCTCGGAGTGGGATCCCTGTCCCACAGCATCCCCACAGAGGCACTTAGGTGGTGTCCATTTCCATGGAATGGCACCTTACCTTCCTCAGGACAAATGTGAGCATCTGGCAGGGATGAATGGCAAAATCCAGGCACGAGAGACCTTTGGGAACACTTGGGAGTATCGGAGCAGGGGCCAAGCAGGGTGACGGGTGTGTAGGCACAAGGGCGAATGGTTGTGTTGTCCTCTTTGCTGGATGCTGGGAGCTCCAGTGTGAATGCAGACCGTGACGTCACAATTCACAGGAGTCCAGGGTCACCGTGGAGTGGACAACGGGCATCATAGAATGATGGAATCCCTGAGTGGTCTGGCTTGGAAGGGACGCTAAAGATCATCTTGTTCCAACTTGAGCAATCTTCTACCAGAGCACCTTGCTCAGAGTCCTGTTCCCACCTGGCCTTGGGTGTTTGCAGGGATGGGGCATCCACATCCTCTGTGCACAGCCTGGGCCAGTGCCTCAGCACTCTCAGTGTGAAAAAGCAGCTTCCTTAGAGCCAACCTAAATCAACCTCCTGCAGTTAAAAGCCATCCCCACTTCTCCTCTTGCCACTGGCCCTATTGAACACTGTCCCCATCTTTCCTATGGGACCCTTCGAGTCCTGCATGGCCACAGCAAAGCCTCTCCAGGGCCTTCTGTTCTCCAGGCTCAACATTCTCAACCCCACATGGACAGCAGTGACTTAGATCAGCAGAAATCAAAGCTGCAAGGTAGCAAATAGCACCAGGAACTGAGAGACGGAAGCTTTAGACCCAGGCTTGTCTCAAAATAGACAAAATTAGGAAGAGTGGAGGGGCAGATGGTGGGACACTGGCTCTGTTCTAACTGATGAATATTTTCTTTTTTTCTTCTTCTTTTCTCTCATGCTGACCCAGGTTTTGCTGTTTGAAAGGAAGCTTGGCACAGCATCCATTGTCTTCTCCATTGGTGAAACACCGAGCAGAATCTGAGCAGGCTGATGGCGCAGAGCAAAACCTGCAAATATCTTGATAATCCTGAGCCTGGGGGATGCAGCTAAACCCAGTCCAAAGTAATTTCTGGAAAGTCAAACCTGGTTTACATTTTCTTGACTTTGGCTGTGCCAGCTTCACCAGACATTTATAAAAAAGCAAACAAAAAACTCCAACCAAAAAAGACAAAAACCCAAACAAACAAACCCACACAAACCAATCAAACAAACAGATTAAAAAACCCAAATAAAACCAAAAGGAATGAGGAGTTCATCTTAGTTGTGAGGATATCACAGCAGGCGAATGGCTGCTTCCCACAGGATCACCATAAAAAGCCACATGGAACAGCTCCTCCAGAATATACACAACAGGGGCAATAGAAAAAGTGCTACATGGTGGCTTTGAGGGTAGCTCCACATGAAGGTGAAGGATGAGCACTCGGTGCTACAGATCCAGCATTCCCCACACTCCAGGCCGCTCTTTGCTCCTGATGAAAGAGCCTTGCAGGACTGTGGCCCTTCTCAATGCAATGTAAATCATTGCCATAGCTCTCAGCTGAGCCACTGGCATTTCCAGAGCGAGATTCAGGCACAATCCTACTGCCTCGGAGCATCTGTGGAAGATCCTGAACTTCTTCACCCCCAGAAACACAAAGCAGCTCAGGCTTTCCCTGAATTGGGTCTTCAGAGGAGGTTTCCAGTATCTCTGAGATTTGTTCACCCCTCAGCACGTGTGACTTTATGTACAGTGATGCATTTGGGTTCCTTCCTCACCCCTGTGTGCCAGTGAGAAACCACCCACGTGGATGAAGGATAATGTGTACAGGAAAATTTATTCCTGGATTGTCATTTTGCTTCACTGTCACTTAGTTTAACATGGTCCTTATCTAAGAAGGACTTAGAAGAATTGTGTAGGAATTTTGGCTCTGAGAGGAGCAGAAAGCACATTTTCTAAAGCAAATTCCCAGCTGATGCAGCTTCCCTGGCAAAAGAGTGATTCCCATTCATCTTCCTGGGAAGAATGTGAAGACCCATTCAGAGATCACAGGTTCAGCTGGCCTTTGGCTTTGTGTACCTCATTTCACATGTCCAGTTTCATTAAAAGCTCAAGTTTGCCTTGCAACACGGAAGTGCTGTAGCTATTCCCAGGAGAAAACCAAGAAATGACTGTCCCATGGTGTGGTCACTAGGTTGGTACCTGGGGTAGAAATCCCACCACAGTTGTGGCTCTGTGAGCAAAGAGAGCCAGTGCTTTTTGGGGCTGTAACAGCTGAGAGTGTGGCAGAGCAGTTTTTATATTCTTTTTAGAGTCCTGAAAACATTGTTCCCAAAACAATCTTTCTCTCCTGTCTTCTGTCATAAATTGTGGAACAGAGAAAATGGAAAGGAGCAGAGGGTTGTTTAAATTGGCTTTTTTGTTTTGTTTTGTTTTTTAGTCTTAAAATAGCATCAGCGTGATGCATGGTACTTTAGAAATTGGATTAGTGCCACCTATTTCGTCCCACCAGAGAGGTGGGATTTAAGACTTCCAACAATAGAAACACCAGATGTGCAAGAGCTCAGTTTTCCACCCCTCACACCCCGGTATCTTGCTGTGCTATTTTAAGCAGCCTCAGCCAGGTATATTAAAATACTGCTCCAAACAACAACAGAATGAAAATGTTCCACCAAATGGGGAAAAATAAGAAAAGTGGGCGGCAGCTGATGTTCATTTTGCAAAGTCAGATGCAAACAATGTTTGCTGGATTCCTGTCCTAGAAAAATGTAGACATTTAATAGAAATCTACCTCTGAGGCTGGTAAGTTTGGTATGATTTTAGATCTGGGAGGAACAAAACAGGTTCTAGAGAAGCTGTGATTGTCGCAGCCTTGGAAGTGTCCAAGGCCAGGTTGGATGGGGTTTGGAGCAAAGTGGTCTAGTGGAATATGTCCTGAGTGTGGTGAGAGTTGGAACAAGATGAGCTTTAAGGTCCCTTCCAACCCAACACATCCTGTGAGTCCATGAAAAGAAACTTTTGGTTTTCCTAAGGTGTTGCCTTGGCAAGGGGAGGTCACAAATACCTCAGGTAGTTTGAAATGCCCTGAGCAGAGCCCAGCTGTGCTTTATCACAGGTGCTGAGGGATTTTCACTTGTATTTTATGGGGGATTTTCACAGGGCAGTGCAAGAGCAGCTGAATGTGTTTGACAGGCAAAGAGGGCCAGTGTGGCAGCAGCTTCATTCAACAGAGCTTTTCCTTCTGTGATCCTGTATCACCTGAGGCACTCTGGGGCTCTTGAAGCCGGCAGCTGGGCAAGTTAATCATTATAAGAAGTGATAAATTAGCCTGCTCCACTCTCCTTAGCATGGGGGGGTGATGAGCATTAGGTAGTTTGGGGAGCATTGCCAAGATGGGAGCTTGTTTTTTGCCAAGGAGAAGGGAGAAAATATTGCTTAGAGTAAATAAAGCAGCTCTGCTTCCCCGGCAAGAGGAAAAGAAGCGATTAAAGATGTGAGTGCTGCATGGAATCATTTGCATGAGGATATATCTTGTCTGCTATGCAGGATAGTTCCCAATAAACCCTGCTTTGCCTGACCTTTATTTTCGGATTTGTACCGCATAGTACAAGAGACAAGATTAAAAATCCCAAAGTGCTTTGTGGGCAGGGAATGAAAAGTGGGGAGGCACTTTTTTGTTTTCTTCAGCCTGCCTCTTCTTTTGTTCCTTTCAGAGATCTCACTTCATTTCTGCTGTTTTTTGGAGCACATGTGCTTAGCTCTTCCCAGATCCCCTGGCCTTGTTTTAGCTCTGGGTGTCATGGACACTCTAAATTGTAAGGTTTTTCCCTCCATCTACCTCTGCTTCTTCAAGTGGTTTACCTTCCTTTACCTGTTGGAGTGATGGATTTTTCTCACCTTTTATTACTTAGTGCTTTTTCTGTATTTCCTTCATTCTCTAAAACCAACTTTTCACTTGCCCTGTGGCTGTTAGATGCCAGATATGGGAGCATTAATTCTTTCTCTGCTGCTTGTCTGAGCTTTCACAAGGAGCTGAGAGCTCTCTGGGGTTAAACTTGACTTGCTTCATCACCTTCCTTGCTGCTGCCTATGTCCTTGGACACTTAAGGGAAATGCCTCATACTAATTTATGTATAGATTAATTTTCGAATACAGCCTCTCTATCTACCCTAACATATACAGCAATATAAGAAGCTGGGAATAGAGATCAGCAAGTTTTGAGAATAAGGAGCCGGCGTTTTTCTGTAGGAAGGAAAGCAGCAAGCGCCTGGCCCCAGGAGCCGAGACGCTCGGGCTGCAGGAGCTGCAGAGCGCCCGGAGCCGGCTTTTCCCTGTGCTCTGTGCCTGCCCCCGGGCTGAGCTGGGCGGCGCTGCTGCCGCCTGGTGGCGAGAGCGCGGCACTGCCGCCCCCGACACGGCGGCACTGCCGCCCCCGACACGGCGCCCCGGCGCTGCTGCCGCCCGGTGCCGGCTGAGCCGAGAGGGCGGCGGCCTCGGTGGCTGCCGAGCGTGGCAAGGAGCGGGAGCGAGCGGGGCCGGGTCTGTCAGCGGAGGGGAGGGGCGAAGGGCGGTTCGGAGCGCCAAGGGACACGGCCGTGCACGAGCGGGGCCACAGCTATGGAAAGGGCCGGGCGCCGTGCGGGGCGGTGACCGCGGGGAATGACAGCGCGGGGGGCGGCCCGGCGGGGCCGGTTTTGCCGGGCAGCAGAGGCGCGGTCGCAGCGCGACCCGGGCGGGAGGCACCGGGCGGGCACGGTCGGAATCGAGCCGCCCGCGTGTCGCTCTCAAGGAGGCGGCTCGGAAAGGAAGGCGCAGTTCCGCGCTCTCGGGACGGCGTTAAGTGACGTTTTTATTAGAATATTATAGTATTTATTTTATTTTATTATTTTATTATCTGCCAGGACCTTGCAGAGGGTGGTTTACACTTCCGCCACACTCAAGATGGCGGACGCAGTAGGCCCCCCGCGAGAGGTGTCGCTGCCGATGCCTGCCGCCGGTCGCGGAGCCGTCGGCCGCCTCCGGCGCGGCTGACCCCGCCAGCCGTGTCCTCGCACCGGGAAGCACGGCGGAAAATCGCGCGGAAAGCGCGGGGCCGGCGTCGGAGTCCGGGCCGGATTCAGGCAGCCGACTAGACAGAAGCCCTTGTGAGGGGCGGCGGGGGCCCTAAGTGTACCACACTAAAGATGGCGGCTCGACCGGAAGTGGCTTCTGCCAGCACCCAAGATGGCGGCGAAGGGCGGAAGTGTCGTCACTGCCACACTAAAGATGGCGGTCGTGTGCACTGTTTTCTGACCTTCTCAATATGGCGGCAGGGAAGCCCCCCCCCCCCCCCCCCAAGCTGCGTCTATTCGGCTGCCTGAACGCGACGCCGACGCCGACGCCGACGCCAGCCCAGCGCTTGCGCGCAATTTTCTGAGGCGTTTCCCGCTACGCGGACAGCGACTGTGGGGTCAGCGGCGCCTGGGGCAGGCGGGAGCATTCAGGCAGTCGAATAGACGGACCGGGGGGGGGGGGGGGGGTCCTTCCGGCCGCCATCTTGAGAAGGTCGAATAGCCACATCGGTGCGGTACCGGTGATTTCCGCCCTTCTTCGCCAGGAGCGCCAATGGCGGGGAGCCCGGGGAGCAGCGCTGCCGGGCCGGGGGCACCGGGGCGGGTGCTCCGGGCTCGGAGGTGAGCGGGGAACGGGGACAGCCCCGAGCGGACGGTGGGGGCCGCGGGGGATCGGTATTCCGGCCCAGGGATGAGTGTTCCGGCACAGGGGTGGCTGTCCCGGCACAGGGATGCGTTCCTGGACTGTCTAATAATATTATTTAACGATCGTGCAAGGAGATCTGTATAAAAAAATCCTCCGTGGTCATCCTTCTCCCACAGCCCCGCTGTGTTTTCAGGATCTTGGGGGAAGAGTTTGGGTCTGAACAAGGCTCTCGGGCACAGGGTGGGATTCTTGGGGTGCAGGGCCAGGATTTGGACTCGATGCTCCCTGTGGGTCCCTTGCAGCCCAGGAAATGCTGCGATCCTGTGCCTCTGAGGGTGAAATACAGGGGAGCGGTGGGGTTTGTGCCCGCTGTATTCACGGCCCCGCCGGCTCAGGGCGGGTTAAAGGCGCAGCTGCCCCGAGACAGCGGGACCGGCCGGGGCTGCTCGCTCCCGGTGCTGCCGCCTCGTGGGGAGAGCCCGGCACTGCAGCCCGCGCAGGCGCTGGACCACGGGATGGGCGTGGAACAGCAGCGCAGGGGATGCTGAGGCAGCCCAGGGAATGCTGCGGTCCCAGGGAAGGCTGAGGCGTCCCCTGCCCGGGGCACTCGGCAGCAAACCCCTGATGTTGAGCAGAAAAAGGAAAGTTCTGGGTTAGTGGGAGGAGGTTTCTGGAATGGAGCTGGGACAGGTGCTGATCCACGCATGGAATCACGGGCTGGTTTGGCGTGGAAGGGACCACCAGGATCATTTACACTCTGTTTGTTGTCTGATTGCACAGCGAAGAACATCCAGAACTGCCACCTCACCCTCAGGGACAGCAGGAATGTCTTCCATAGCTCTTGTTTTGGAATGGGAATGGCTGTTGGGAGCTCTGGCAGGACCAGGTAAGAAGAGAAATGGGATCATTGTGGCTGCTGCTGGAGGTGGTTTTCTGCTTTCCGGCTGTTCTTCTCATTGATCCTTTCACAGCAGTGTTCTAGGGCACATTTGAGGGTAATTCCAGGAATTTGAAACCAGATAAAAACTGGTGGGGCAAAAATGTGAACACGATCCATTTCTGGTAGTTCCAAGCTTCTCCCACAACACCGTTCCAGGGGAAAGCTGATAAAAGGGTAAAGATGCAGAGGAACAAGTGCTGTAAAGCCCCCTGGCGCTCTGAGAGAGCAAACCTTCCAGTAGTCCCAGCAGATCTCTTGGAGAAAGTGTGGGATCGCAAGGTTTTCCAGGAAAGCAAAACAAGGGTGGAGATGAGGGAATAGGCTTCCAGTTCTTCCTTTAGCTGAAAGCGTGGGGGAATTGAGAGGGGCCACAAGAACTGTTTGTGTAGGCAAATGGGAGTTTGGGGGCTGAATCTGAGTTTCCCTCTGGGGCATTTTTGAGGGAAAAGCTGAGGTGCTGTTTAAGGGAGAGAATGGACATTTTTGGGGTGGAAAAGGTTGAATCAATATTGTAGAGGAAGTAAAACGCTGGGGGTAAAAGTGGATGCAATGTGGAGGGGACAGATTGAATATTTTGGAGGCAAAATGGGGAACTGAGTAGTGGAGAGATGGGGAACATTTTGGAGGCAACACTTGACAAACTCTCTGGGGTGGAGAACGACCACATTGAGGGAAAAATGAGGTGATGAGCAGTGGGCACGTAGGGAAGGTCGTGGGGGTAAATCTTGAGAAAAGCCCCGTGGTATTCAAGAAATCCTTGGTAGCAGGACTGAGGAATTCAGTGGTGGAAAAATAGGGGAATTTTGCGGGGGTAAAACTTTAAAAGATCTAAGAGTTGAGAGTGTGTGTTTTTAGGTAGAAAGGATGTCTTGTTGAAGTTGGGCGTCTGGATTGTGGCATTTATGGATCCAGAAAGTAGAAGATAAAGGAGACTCCCAAAGCCTCGGTAGCTGTGTTAAGAAATCCGTCCCAGGGAAGAAAGGTACCTAAACCTCCTAGAAGTAGGGACTAATTAGCATGGGAAGGGGAAAACCCACCCCCAGTGGGAGAGAGCACGCCAGGTAAGGGAAGAGAAGGATGCCCTTAAGAAGAAGTAGGGAAGGTGAATTTCTCGGCTTGCTGAAATGTATCAAAAAGTTTGGAATCTGGGTCTGTGTGGAGGCCGGGATTTTCTCAGCCATATGCAGAGCCCAGCACTAGGAATAAAGGAATTCCAGGCTTTACAACGCCAAAAATGCAGTACCAGAGAGTTCTGTTATCCCGAGGACTTGGGGGATACTTGGCAAAAATTTCCGGGGGCCCAGGCTGGACCGAGCTTTTAACGCTCCCCGGATTCACGGGATCGGGGATTCCAGTGTGCCCTGCACGGGTTTTTTCAGGGAAGTCCCAAATCCTTCGTGTGAGCACGAAGCAGAATCCCCTGGGAGCTGTGAAGGCAACAGGATATTTCTTGGGAATTTTGAAGGGTTGGGTGAGTCCTCAGTGTTAGGTTGGAATGAACGCAAATTGTCCGGGAGTTGCTGGTTTGGGGATGGCCGGGTCTGGGTTTGGATTTGTGGGCACCGAGTGTTCCTTGTGTCAGCTTTAGGTCTTCTGGATTGGTAGGAATTGTCAGAGAAAAGAGAAGGCAATTGAAATGCGGAGCTCCATTCCCGGAGAAATGGTCAGGATGGGAGCGGGAAGGCTGTGGAGCTGCTGGGAGCTCGTGGAGAACGAAAGGATCTGAGGCCTGGAGGCAAAAGCTGTGGAACAAAGCCTGAAAAGGGTGTGGGGTGGGGCGGGAGGGGGAGGAGGGCACCGTGGTGGGGGGAAAGAGGGAAAGGATCCCTGCTCCGGGAATCCAGCAGGGACCAGGAGAGGATCATTTTCCATCCACTGCTCTCAGTGGAATCCTAATAAGGACGGTGGAAGGGAAGTGATTTGTTTGTTCTTAGGTTTGGAATGAAAGGTGCTCTTGCAGAGGGGACTATTGACCTGTTAAAATTCTGTTGGATACAGGAAAAGAGGGAGGAAGCAAGCAGCTGGGGAATGAAGGGGTGGATTTTTTGGTGGATACAGGGAAAGACACGGGAAGGGGCTCTCAAGTAGAATACACCTCACGGGCAGCACCAGGAGAAGCCTCAAGTGCCCTTTTTTTCCAAGCTCTGACATTCCAGAGGAGTAAGCAGTGGTCAGCCCATCACTTTCTGTATTCCTTGGATGCCCAGTGCTTTGTTGGGAAGAGATAATATTTGGAAATGAACAAATCCGGGGATGTAATTTCCTGATAGTAAAGCCCCAGAGAGCCTGGTTTTGATATCCTTCCAGCACCCAAACGCAGCAGAGGGAATCCTGGCGGAGCTGGAAAACGCTGTCGCTCCGTCGGTGGAATTCCTGGGAACTGGAAAGCAGCAGAAGCAGCAAGAACAGAGTTGGAAGCAGGCTCCAGCCGGGTAAGGCAGACACCAAATCCTTTGGAACTGGGCAGGGGTGGGAAGAATGAATTCTTACATTTGTAGCCCAGGGATTCCTGAGCAGGATCCCGGCAGGGAAGACTGCAGGGATCAGGCTGGGGCCTGATCGCAGCTGGGGGCAGCGAGCCTTGGAATTGGCTGAAGGGAAGAAAGAGGGATCCTTTGAGCACAAGGATCAGGTGTCAAATGCGGAGATGGCATCAGACAATTCCTCGGGAGGGTTTAGTTCCTGGGCCAAATCGATCTCCTGCCTTGTGAAGGAGCTCAGAGAGCTGGGAAGAGCCCAAGCAACGCAGGGAATGCACCGGCAGATAAAAGTGCCGGGGAACGGTGGGGAAAAGCATCCGAACAGGGGGCCTCGTTTTGTACAGGGACGGTACAAAAAATTGTCCGAAAGAATAGGAATGGAATGGGATTTTACGTATTCCTCGGAGGCCACAATCCAGTGGGAAGGCTGAGAGAAAGAAACAAGGCCTAAAAAGGCAGATGAGCCAAATCTGCCCAAAGCCTCCAATGGCCACATTCCCTGGCATTGCTGAGGACTTCAGCCAAGCTCCAAGCAAAAGGTGAGCCCCTGATTTTGGTGCCAAGGGAAACTCCAAGTTAAGAATGATCCAAATATGAAGCGCTTCTCACAAAACTCAGCTTTGCAAACCTTTCTTTGGGCTAAAAAAGAAAAGATGGGAATGCCCTTGGCAGAAAAGCAGCTGTGAGGCACAGCAGGCTTCAAATGCCTGTCAGCAGGAGCTCCAGGAGAAACGGCTGCTGGCTCCGGGCATCCTGGGCTTTCCAGGCAGGTTTTGTAGCGGATTGCAAGGCAGTTTTCCTGCCTCTGGGGGGTGGCACCTGCATCCCGCTGGAAAGGGAAAATGTGGAGAGAGGGGCAAGCGGGAAGACGGTTGCTGATGTGTGTCCTTGGATCGCAGTTCCTCCCGGTGAGTCTGTGCTGCTGGAAGTTTGAAGGAGATCAGTCCTGGAGTACGTGTGGGTTCACCTGTGGGGTTTGGGAGCGACGCTGGCCATGAAATTCCAGGGATGTTCCCTTTGCTGGAGTGAGAAGCAGTGGAAGCACTTTGCTGTCTGCTTCTTCATCGCCTGCGCCTCGGTCCCCTGGGGCTCCAGGTAATCCCCTCTCACCTTTGCTTTTCCAAGGGTCTCTAAATGAGGGCTTGAGCTTTGGTGTAGCTCCCTTTACAGGGAAGATCTGTTCCAGGAAAGGTCTCCTGGTCTGGACCGATGGCGTTGCAGGAAGAGCAGGAAACCCCGCAGCTCCTGTGGCTCCCTCATCCGATTTGCCTGCAGGCAGCAGCAAGGATCATTCCCAAGTGTCATGCCCTGGCTCCGTGACTCGGTGAGGTTGTGTTCCCCCAAAGGCCAGGGGCCGCTTTGTTTTGCGGCTCACGAAAGTCCAGCTCGGTGGTGCTGGGTTTGGTTTTTGTGTATAATGAAGGCACTAAAAATTCCCCTCCTTCACTGGCACAGCCCTGGAGTGGGAGCAGATTCCCCTTATCCCGCAGTTATCCCGCTCCTGCCCTGGATCCCTGCGGTGCCGTGTGTTCTCCAAGCTCACAGCACTGCTGGCTCTAAACAAGAAAAACAATCCCTGTTCCTTCTCTTCTCCGTCCTTGATGTTCCCAGGCCCTGCATCTCCCTGGCTATTCCCTGTGGGAGTCTTCATCTCCATCCCACCTTATCCCGATCAGGTAAGGGTCTGAGACGTGTTTAGCAGCAAATGCATTCCTGTGAAGAAAGCCAAGAGCAAAGAGCATCCAGATGCAGAGAAGTCTTTAGAAAAGCGTTCCAGACATGCAAATGA
The DNA here is from genome assembly GCF_965178545.1 of Coloeus monedula. Lineage (NCBI taxonomy): Eukaryota > Metazoa > Chordata > Aves > Passeriformes > Corvidae > Coloeus > Coloeus monedula. The sequence goes on along the minus strand of NW_028120695.1, from coordinate 155,722 downwards.
GGGATGTGTCTTCCTGCATCTCCTGTTGTTTTTCTCTGTCACGTTTTGGAAGGGTTTCTCTCAGTGATTTCCTGCAGTCCAGGTGCGTCCCTTCTTTTGTCCAAATCCAGTGCCAGAGGATCGAACAACTGACGAGTGGGGCCTGGGATGAAAACGGTTCTCCTAAAATGAGGGAAACAATGCTAGAAGAGAAATGAGCATCCTTTTAATGCCTGGAATAAAAGTGCTGGAAAAGGGCACTTTTTATTTGATATGGTGTCATTCTCCTTTTTTTTTCCATAGCTAAAACTCCACGGTGAGCAATCAGAGCAGAAATAGGAAATGCAGGAGTCTTGGATTCCACAGTGGGATTAACTTCCCTTTTCTGCTCTCTTTCAGGACAGGAAAAACCACTGAACTCGCCCCATCTTTGGGACCAAGAGCTTTGGTGCTGGAGTAGGCAAAGCCAGCTAGGGCCCCCCTTGTCCTGCCCATGGTGTGGGTCAGGGACAGGCTCCTCTTCTCCTCTGTGCTGGGATGAACTGCCTAGGGAATGCTATTACTGACAGCCCGGTCCTAGCCCCGGCTACTGGAAATGGGCGGAGGTGAAGAGGCAAGTGCCAGAGTTGCTTGGGGATGATGGAATTGTGGTGTTTGGCTGTGCCCAGAGGGGCAGGTTGGGCATTTCTGTGTGTCTGAGGACCGGTTTGGGTGCTGGGGAGCCCGGGGAGCCGAGCTCTCAGTGCATTCCCAGCTCACCCGGGGGTGGGAGCTGGTGCAGGGCTCTGGTCGGGCTCGGGGCAGGCCCTGGCCCCGGCACAGACACGCTGGGGTGGTTTGGGGCCGCTTGGGGAGCCATGGGAGGAGAATGAGGGATGGTGCTGGGCAGAGCGATCGGCCTGTGCTCGTGTCAGCGCAGCCGTGCAGGGCACTGGGATCTGGGTAAAACACCGGCTCTCCTGGTGTTCAGGGAAGCAAGGTCTGTATTTATCCATACATATTTATCCCTACATATTTATCCCTATATTTATCCATGGATTATCCATATATGTTTATCCATATACATTTATCCATATTTTTATCCACGTATTTACCCATGAATTTATCCCTATATTTACCCATGTATTTACCCAGGTATTTTATGAACACTCAAGTGCCATATCCATGTATTTTATGAGCACTTCCAGGGTTGGTGACTCCACCACTGCCCTGGGCAGCTGTTCCAGCGCTGGACAACCCTCCCCATGCTGGGCCAGGAGATGGATTCTGGAAATGCAGACTCTGAGGAGCTGGGGATTAAGGCAGCATTGGATTCCTTTATTCTCCCAGAAGGATAAAGGAGATTTATCCCCAGACGAACCAGAGGTGATCACACTGAGGTCATTAGTGGGATTTCTTCCTTACTCCCACAAATACCCACTGGGGTGACAGAGTTCCCTACAAGGGCGGTGTTGGAAGGAGCTGCTGGAATGTTTTGCTGTTTATTGGGATCCACAGGATGTTTGGTGTCTCTCAGAGCTGTTCCAGGCTTTCCACAGACCCAAACGCTCCTCACACTTCTCCTCAGAGTAGAGAGGTTTCCCAGAGTGCTGGTTTTTAATTTCAGATGCTGGGATAACGACACGGCTTCAGGAGGCAGGAGACTCATTGTGCTGTGCCTCAGTCCAGGCAGGGACAACCCCCAGCTAATAAAAACCTCTTTAAAGCACAAAAAGTCCCATTAAACTGATATTATAAAGGCTGCAAATTGAAGCAGGCCTCAATCAGAAAGCAGCAGAATTTAATTCCCCCCCCTTGCCCATTTGCATGATGATCTCCTTCCTAATTGCCCATCTACGCTTTTCCCACAGAAGTGCTGTCCCGAGGTTGGAGATGGTTCCAGCTTTATGGAGCTTTGATCTTTATCTGGTTTTACTTTTTACAGGGCACAGAACCCGAGAGTGGCAGCTGCTTTCCTCTTGTTCCTCCTGTGGCAGTGAACTGCTCTTCCCGAGGACGGCTGCAGGAATTCTCAGGCAGCATAACGTACGGAATGCCAGGCACGCTACAGAATTCCAGTGGGAGCAGCAGGAACTTCTGTTCTTTACTGGCAGGGCTGTGCCATGAAGGGGAGCTCGGAGATATTGGTCAGCTCAGGGAATGAGCCTGGCTCATGGTAAGGAAATTCACTGTGCAGTTACTTCGGGCCCTTCTCCTCCTTCTCCTCCTTCTCCTCCTTCTCCTCCTTCTCCTCCTTCTCCTCCTTCTCCTCCTTCTCCTCCTTCTCCTCCTTCTCCTCCTTCTCCTCCTTCTCCTCCTTCTCCTCCTTCTCCTTCTCCTTCTCCCTCTCTTCCCAACACCAGTTCCAGACCTCAGTATAATCCATGTTCCCACAGCCTGACCTTGCAGTTTTCCCAGTTTAGCAGCCCCAGCCACACTTGCAGCCTCTCTGTCTGGACTTTGTCTTGCTGAAATCTCCCTTTGTTGATCATTTGCTGCCTCACCTTTTATCCAGCAATAACGTGCAGTGGGTGGAAGCTTCTCAGAATTCCCTCCCTGTTCCACTGGAAACATTCCCAAGTGGAAGCAGCTGCACTGCCCATCAGCACTTGCCTGCTTTTAGGGGTGGTTGAGGCATGAAGGATGCAACAAATGGAGTTGGCTCCAAGGGGATGAAATGCTCCCCCTGAGGCTGCTCAGAGAGCTGGAGCTGAGGAATCCGGGTGGGAATCACTCCAAGAAAAAGGAAGGAAAAGAGAGCAGAGGAACAGGGATGCAATTCCAACCTCTCCAAGGACTGGGATGGGCACATTCACCATCACCATTTAATCTAGACACGATTTCTTCTTTGCCTCTGGCTGCCAGGAGCAGGATGAGCAGTTTAATGAGTTTAAATAGTGAATAGTTTAATTAGCTGGAAGAGACTGGATCAATAGCTGCTTAAACAAACAACTGGATCCCTGTTTCCAAGCTTGGATGTAGTTTTGGAAGGTTCCTGGCAGTTTGGCAGGGATTAGTGATGCTGAGAATGTGCTTTTTTGTGGGTTTGGGGCTTTTACTCCTGTTCACGTGGCTGCTCTTTTTCTTGTTGAGTGGAAAACAGGAGGGAAAGAGCAACGACGGAAGGAATTCCACTCTTGCTGCTTGAAGGGATGGATCAGGAAGGGAACAGGCTGCAGGGAATTTGGAGTGCAAACTGAGATCTCTCCGATATTTTCGGCTCAGTCAGTCCATCAGTGCTTGGTAGCTGTTTAGGCCACGTGCAAGGTGAATGATGGTGCACATGGCAGAGCTGCTGGTGGCTCCTTCCCCTGCCCGGCTGTCAGTCACCCTGCAGGGTGCTGGAGCAGCGTGCCAGAGGCCGTGGATCCTATGGATCCCATGGATCCCAGGGGCGTGATCAGGAGCCTGGGCCTGCTGGCCACTCCTTGCTCTCTCTTACCCTGATTTTTCAGCTCTGCAGCGAATCCAGCTTGAGTTTTTCAACCCCCTAGAAACCCAGGGACCTTTCATGTCTGTTCTCAGATCTGGGATTTAAATCCAGCCCTTATCAAAGCACCCCGTGACCAGGCAGGCCCTGAATCCCAGCAGGGATCTGATAAAGAGGGACCTGACATCCTAAAGAAACCCTTTGAAATCCTGCTGGGATTGATTTGTATCCATAATGGAGCCCCGAGCTCTCTGCCAGGGAGAGATGAAGCTGCTCCTTTGCTTTATTATCCTCAGGCCCATCCCAGCTTTGAGGGAAATTCAGTCCCTCTTCAAGCCCCAAAATCATGGAAAAGCTCCTTTGTATCCTCTCCACAGCCCCTACGTGGATTAATCAACTTTTTATTTGATATGGTGTCATTCTCCTTTTTTTTCCATGGCTAAAACTCCACGGTGAGCAATCAGAGCAGAAATAGGAAATGCAGGAGTCTTGGATTCCACAGTGGGATTAACTTCCCTTTTCTGCTCTCTTTCAGGACAGGAAAAACCACTGAACTCGCCCCATCTTTGGGACCAAGAGCTTTGGTGCTGGAGTAGGCAAAGCCAGCTAGGGCCCCCCTTGTCCTGCCCATGGTGTGGGTCAGGGACAGGCTCCTCTTCTCCTCTGTGCTGGGATGAACTGCCTAGGGAATGCTATTACTGACAGCCCGGTCCTAGCCCCGGCTACTGGAAATGGGCGGAGGTGAAGAGGCAAGTGCCAGAGTTGCTTGGGGATGATGGAATTGTGGTGTTTGGCTGTGCCCAGAGGGGCAGGTTGGGCATTTCTGTGTGTCTGAGGACCGGTTTGGGTGCTGGGGAGCCCGGGGAGCCGAGCTCTCAGTGCATTCCCAGCTCACCCGGGGGTGGGAGCTGGTGCAGGGCTGGGTGACAGCCTCTGGTCGGGCTCGGGGCAGGCCCGGGCCCCGGCACAGACACGCTGGGGTGCTTTGGGGCCGCTTGGGGAGCAATGGGAAGAAAATGAGGGATGGTGCTGGGCAGAGCGATCGGCCTGTGCTCGTGTCAGCGCAGCCGTGCAGGGCACTGGGATCTGGGTAAAACACCGGCTCTCCTGGTGTTCAGGGATGCAAGGTCTGAGGGACCGGATTTACTTGGGGTTTTCCAGGACAGCAGGAAGAAGAGGAAATGTGGTGCCAGAGGTGCGTCCCATCAGGTTGCAGTTCCCTCTTTCCCATTTCCATTTCCTCCTCAGTGCGGGTGTCCCCTGCAGCCCATGAGCACGGGGCCGGTGACAACTCCCTGTCTGTAGAGGGATTCCTTATGGAACAAGGGCAGATGACACTTGTGTGAGGCTTACGACTGTTAGAATTAGACCAGGATGGGTTTAAGGAAAACTAGAATCGTGTGTTAATCTTACTGGTCAATGAACAAATGGAATCCACACTTCTGTAAGAAAAAATAGAGTGTATGGAGCATATAGAAGAAGCTGGTTTTGCCTGCTGCTGCTGCTTGGCTGTATCATGTAACCCCATTCGAACTCTGCCTTCAAGACAGCTGTGAGACCGTGAAATAAAGAACTTAGCAGAACAGCAGCCTCCTCTGCTCTTTCACCCTGGTCCGAGAAGGAGGGGTACCCTGTCAAAGGCTCAACACTTGCCTTTCTGACTTTGTTTCTAAATTTCTACCTTTCTAATTTTGTTTGTTTCTAATTTTTTTGTTTGTTTGTTTCTAACTTTGTTTGTTTTCAACTTTCTCCCTTTAGAAATTTGTTTGTTTCTTGTATTTTACCTCTTTGTTTGTTTCTAAATTTCTGCCGTTGTAACTTTGTTTCTAACTTTCTACTTTTAAAATTTCATTTGTTTTTAACTTTTTACCATTCCTCCCAGCGAGGGCTGTGTGCAGAATACTAAAACCTGTTAAGTTCTTCACTTTTACGTCTATAGGCAAATGCTACTGATTTAGATGTAAATTCATTTTGAAATAAGCCAGCCCTCTCTGTCTACTCTGTCGCATACAGCAATATAAGAAGCTGGGAATAGAGATCCGCAGGTTTTGAGAATAACGACCCGGCGTTTTTCTGTAGGAAGGAAAGCAGCAAGCGCCTGGCCCCAGGAGCCGAGACGCTCGGGCTGCAGGAGCTGCAGAGCGCCCGGAGCCGGCTTTTCCCTGTGCTCTGTGCCTGCCCCCGGGCTGAGCTGGGCGGCGCTGCTGCCGCCTGGTGGCGAGAGCGCGGCACTGCCGCCCCCGACACGGCGGCACTGCCGCCCCCGACACGGCGGCACTGCCGCCCCCGACACGGCGGCACTGCCGCCCCCGACACGGCGGCACTGCCGCCCCCGACACGGCGGCACTGCCGCCCCCGACACGGCGGCACTGCCGCCCCCGACACGGCGCCCCGGCGCTGCTGCCGCCCGGTGCCGGCTGAGCCGAGAGGGCGGCGGCCTCGGTGGCTGCCGAGCGTGGCAAGGAGCGGGAGCGAGCGGGGCCGGGTCTGTCAGCGGAGGGGAGGGGCGAAGGGCGGTTCGCAGCGCCAAGGGACACGGCCGTGCACGAGCGGGGCCACAGCTATGGAAAGGGCCGGGCGCCGTGCGGGGCGGTGACCGCGGGGAATGACAGCGCGGGGGGCGGCCCGGCGGGGCCGGTTTTGCCGGGCAGCAGAGGCGCGGTCGCAGCGCGACCCGGGCGGGAGGCACCGGGCGGGCACGGTCGGAATCGAGCCGCCCGCGTGTCGCTCTCAAGGAGGCGGCTCGGAAAGGAAGGCGCAGTTCCGCGCTCTCGGGACGGCGTTAAGTGACGTTTTTATTAGAATATTATAGTATTTATTTTATTTTATTATTTTATTATCTGCCAGGACCTTGCAGAGGGTGGTTTACACTTCCGCCACACTCAAGATGGCGGACGCAGTAGGCCCCCTGCGAGAGGTGTCCCTGCCGATGCCTGCCGCCGGTCGCGGAGCCGTCGGCCGCCTCCGGCGCGGCTGACCCCGCCAGCCGTGTCCTCGCACCGGGAAGCACGGCGGAAAATCGCGCGGAAAGCGCGGGGCCGGCGTCGGAGTCCGGGCCGGATTCAGGCAGCCGACTAGACAGAAGCCCTTGTGAGAGGCGGCGGGGGCCCTAAGTGTACCACACTAAAGATGGCGGCTCGACCGGAAGTGGCTTCTGCCAGCACCCAAGATGGCGGCGAAGGGCGGAAGTGTCGTCACTGCCACACTAAAGATGGCGGTCGTGTGCACTGTTTTCTGACCTTCTCAATATGGCGGCAGGGAAGGCCCCCCCCCCCCCCCCCCCAAACTGCGTCTATTCGGCTGCCTGAACGCGACGCCGACGCCGACGCCGACGCCAGCCCAGCGCTTGCGCGCAATTTTCTGAGGCGTTTCCCGCTACGCGGACAGCGACTGTGGGGTCAGCGGCGCCTGGGGCAGGCGGGAGCATTCAGGCAGTCGAATAGACGGACCGGGGGGGGGGGGGGTCCTTCCGGCCGCCATCTTGAGAAGGTCGAATAGCCACATCGGTGCGGTACCGGTGATTTCCGCCCTTCTTCGCCAGGAGCGCCAATGGCGGGGAGCCCGGGGAGCAGCGCTGCCGGGCCGGGGGCACCGGGGCGGGTGCTCCGGGCTCGGAGGTGAGCGGGGAACGGGGACAGCCCCGAGCGGACGGTGGGGGCCGCGGGGGATCGGTATTCCGGCCCAGGGATGAGTGTTCCGGCACAGGGGTGGCTGTCCCGGCACAGGGATGCGTTCCTGGACTGTCTAATAATATTATTTAACGATCGTGCAAGGAGATCTGTATAAAAAAATCCTCCGTGGTCATCCTTCTCCCACAGCCCCGCTGTGTTTTCAGGATCTTGGGGGAAGAGTTTGGGTCTGAACAAGGCTCTCGGGCACAGGGTGGGATTCTTGGGGTGCAGGGCCAGGATTTGGACTCGATGCTCCCTGTGGGTCCCTTGCAGCCCAGGAAATGCTGCGATCCTGTGCCTCTGAGGGTGAAATAAAGGGGAGCGGTGGGGTTTGTGCCCGCTGTATTCACGGCCCCGCCGGCTCAGGGCGGGTTAAAGGCGCAGCTGCCCCGAGACAGCGGGACCGGCCGGGGCTGCTCGCTCCCGGTGCTGCCGCCTCGTGGGGAGAGCCCGGCACTGCAGCCCGCGCAGGCGCTGGACCACGGGATGGGCGTGGAACAGCAGCGCAGGGGATGCTGAGGCAGCCCAGGGAATGCTGCGGTCCCAGGGAAGGCTGAGGCGTCCCCTGCCCGGGGCACTCGGCAGCAAACCCCTGATGTTGAGCAGAAAAAGGAAAGTTCTGGGTTAGTGGGAGGAGGTTTCTGGAATGGAGCTGGGACAGGTGCTGATCCACGCATGGAATCACGGGCTGGTTTGGCTTGGAAGGGACCACCAGGATCATTTACACTCTGTTTGTTGTCTGATTGCACAGCGAAGAACATCCAGAACTGCCACCTCACCCTCAGGGACAGCAGGAATGTCTTCCATAGCTCTTGTTTTGGAATGGGAATGGCTGTTGGGAGCTCTGGCAGGACCAGGTAAGAAGAGAAATGGGATCATTGTGGCTGCTGCTGGAGGTGGTTTTCTGCTTTCCGGCTGTTCTTCTCATTGATCCTTTCACAGCAGTGTTCTAGGGCACATTTGAGGGTAATTCCAGGAATTTGAAACCAGATAAAAACTGGTGGGGCAAAAATGTGAACACGATCCATTTCTGGTAGTTCCAAGCTTCTCCCACAACACCGTTCCAGGGGAAAGCTGATAAAAGGGTAAAGATGCAGAGGAACAAGTGCTGTAAAGCCCCCTGGCGCTCTGAGAGAGCAAACCTTCCAGTAGTCCCAGCAGATCTCTTGGAGAAAGTGTGGGATCGCAAGGTTTTCCAGGAAAGCAAAACAAGGGTGGAGATGAGGGAATAGGCTTCCAGTTCTTCCTTTAGCTGAAAGCGTGGGGGAATTGAGAGGGGCCACAAGAACTGTTTGTGTAGGCAAATGGGAGTTTGGGGGCTGAATCTGAGTTTCCCTCTGGGGCATTTTTGAGGGAAAAGCTGAGGTGCTGTTTAAGGGAGAGAATGGACATTTTTGGGGTGGAAAAGGTTGAATCAATATTGTAGAGGAAGTAAAACGCTGGGGGTAAAAGTGGATGCAATGTGGAGGGGACAGATTGAATATTTTGGAGGCAAAATGGGGAACTGAGTAGTGGAGAGATGGGGAACATTTTGGAGGCAACACTTGACAAACTCTCTGGGGTGGAGAACGACCACATTGAGGGAAAAATGAGGTGATGAGCAGTGGGCACGTAGGGAAGGTCGTGGGGGTAAATCTTGAGAAAAGCCCCGTGGTATTCAAGAAATCCTTGGTAGCAGGACTGAGGAATTCAGTGGTGGAAAAATAGGGGAATTTTGCGGGGGTAAAACTTTAAAAGATCTAAGAGTTGAGAGTGTGTGTTTTTAGGTAGAAAGGATGTCTTGTTGAAGTTGGGCGTCTGGATTGTGGCATTTATGGATCCAGAAAGTAGAAGATAAAGGAGACTCCCAAAGCCTCGGTAGCTGTGTTAAGAAATCCGTCCCAGGGAAGAAAGGTACCTAAACCTCCTAGAAGTAGGGACTAATTAGCATGGGAAGGGGAAAACCCACCCCCAGTGGGAGAGAGCACGCCAGGTAAGGGAAGAGAAGGATGCCCTTAAGAAGAAGTAGGGAAGGTGAATTTCTCGGCTTGCTGAAATGTATCAAAAAGTTTGGAATCTGGGTCTGTGTGGAGGCCGGGATTTTCTCAGCCATATGCAGAGCCCAGCACTAGGAATAAAGGAATTCCAGGCTTTACAACGCCAAAAATGCAGTACCAGAGAGTTCTGTTATCCCGAGGACTTGGGGGATACTTGGCAAAAATTTCCGGGGGCCCAGGCTGGACCGAGCTTTTAACGCTCCCCGGATTCACGGGATCGGGGATTCCAGTGTGCCCTGCACGGGTTTTTTCAGGGAAGTCCCAAATCCTTCGTGTGAGCACGAAGCAGAATCCCCTGGGAGCTGTGAAGGCAACAGGATATTTCTTGGGAATTTTGAAGGGTTGGGTGAGTCCTCAGTGTTAGGTTGGAATGAACGCAAATTGTCCGGGAGTTGCTGGTTTGGGGATGGCCGGGTCTGGGTTTGGATTTGTGGGCACCGAGTGTTCCTTGTGTCAGCTTTAGGTCTTCTGGATTGGTAGGAATTGTCAGAGAAAAGAGAAGGCAATTGAAATGCGGAGCTCCATTCCCGGAGAAATGGTCAGGATGGGAGCGGGAAGGCTGTGGAGCTGCTGGGAGCTCGTGGAGAACGAAAGGATCTGAGGCCTGGAGGCAAAAGCTGTGGAACAAAGCCTGAAAAGGGTGTGGGGTGGGGCGGGAGGGGGAGGAGGGCACCGTGGTGGGGGGAAAGAGGGAAAGGATCCCTGCTCCGGGAATCCAGCAGGGACCAGGAGAGGATCATTTTCCATCCACTGCTCTCAGTGGAATCCTAATAAGGACGGTGGAAGGGAAGTGATTTGTTTGTTCTTAGGTTTGGAATGAAAGGTGCTCTTGCAGAGGGGACTATTGACCTGTTAAAATTCTGTTGGATACAGGAAAAGAGGGAGGAAGCAAGCAGCTGGGGAATGAAGGGGTGGATTTTTTGGTGGATACAGGGAAAGACACGGGAAGGGGCTCTCAAGTAGAATACACCTCACGGGCAGCACCAGGAGAAGCCTCAAGTGCCCTTTTTTTCCAAGCTCTGACATTCCAGAGGAGTAAGCAGTGGTCAGCCCATCACTTTCTGTATTCCTTGGATGCCCAGTGCTTTGTTGGGAAGAGATAATATTTGGAAATGAACAAATCCTGATAGTAAAGCCCCAGAGAGCCTGGTTTTGATATCCTTCCAGCACCCAAACGCAGCAGAGGGAATCCTGGCGGAGCTGGAAAACGCTGTCGCTCCGTCGGTGGAATTCCTGGGAACTGGAAAGCAGCAGAAGCAGCAAGAACAGAGTTGGAAGCAGGCTCCAGCCGGGTAAGGCAGACACCAAATCCTTTGGAACTGGGCAGGGGTGGGAAGAATGAATTCTTACATTTGTAGCCCAGGGATTCCTGAGCAGGATCCCGGCAGGGAAGACTGCAGGGATCAGGCTGGGGCCTGATCGCAGCTGGGGGCAGCGAGCCTTGGAATTGGCTGAAGGGAAGAAAGAGGGATCCTTTGAGCACAAGGATCAGGTGTCAAATGCGGAGATGGCATCAGACAATTCCTCGGGAGGGTTTAGTTCCTGGGCCAAATCGATCTGCTGCCTTGTGAAGGAGCTCAGAGACCTGGGAAGAGCCCAAGCAATGCAGGGAATGCACCGGCAGATAAAAGTGCCGGGGAACGGTGGGGAAAAGCATCCGAACAGGGGGCCTCGTTTTGTACAGGGACGGTACAAAAAATTGTCCGAAAGAATAGGAATGGAATGGGATTTTACGTATTCCTCGGAGGCCACAATCCAGTGGGAAGGCTGAGAGAAAGAAACAAGGCCTAAAAAGGCAGATGAGCCAAATCTGCCCAAAGCCTCCAATGGCCACATTCCCTGGCATTGCTGAGGACTTCAGCCAAGCTCCAAGCAAAAGGTGAGCCCCTGATTTTGGTGCCAAGGGAAACTCCAAGTTAAGAATGATCCAAATATGAAGCGCTTCTCACAAAACTCAGCTTTGCAAACCTTTCTTTGGGCTAAAAAAGAAAAGATGGGAATGCCCTTGGCAGAAAAGCAGCTGTGAGGCACAGCAGGCTTCAAATGCCTGTCAGCAGGAGCTCCAGGAGAAACGGCTGCTGGCTCCGGGCATCCTGGGCTTTCCAGGCAGGTTTTGTAGCGGATTGCAAGGCAGTTTTCCTGCCTCTGGGGGGTGGCACCTGCATCCCGCTGGAAAGGGAAAATGTGGAGAGAGGGGCAAGCGGGAAGACGGTTGCTGATGTGTGTCCTTGGATCGCAGTTCCTCCCGGTGAGTCTGTGCTGCTGGAAGTTTGAAGGAGATCAGTCCTGGAGTACGTGTGGGTTCACCTGTGGGGTTTGGGAGCGACGCTGGCCATGAAATTCCAGGGATGTTCCCTTTGCTGGAGTGAGAAGCAGTGGAAGCACTTTGCTGTCTGCTTCTTCATCGCCTTCGCCTCGGTCCCCTGGGGCTCCAGGTAATCCCCTCTCACCTTTCCTTTTCCAAGGGTCTCTAAATGAGGGCTTGAGCTTTGGTGTAGCTCCCTTTACAGGGAAGATCTGTTCCAGGAAAGGTCTCCTGGTCTGGACCGATGGCGTTGCAGGAAGAGCAGGAAACCCCGCAGCTCCTGTGGCTCCCTCATCCGATTTGCCTGCAGGCAGCAGCAAGGATCATTCCCAAGTGTCATGCCCTGGCTCCGTGACTCGGTGAGGTTGTGTTCCCCCAAAGGCCAGGGACCGCTTTGTTTTGCGGCTCATGAAAGTCCAGCTCGGTGGTGCTGGGTTTGGTTTTTGTGTGTAATGAAGGCACTAAAAAATTCCCCTCCTTCACTGGCACAGCCCTGGAGTGGGAGCAGATTCCCCTTATCCCGCAGTTATCCCGCTCCTGCCCTGGATCCCTGCGGTGCCGTGTGTTCTCCAAGCTCACAGCACTGCTGGCTCGAGACAAGAAAAACAATCCCTGTTCCTTCTCTTCTCCGTCCTTGATGTTCCCAGGCCCTGCATCTCCCTGGCTATTCCCTGTGGGAGTCTTCATCTCCATCCCACCTTATCCCGATCAGGTAAGGGTCTGAGACGTGTTTAGCAGCAAATGCATTCCTGTGAAGAAAGCCAAGAGCAAAGAGCATCCAGATGCAGAGAAGTCTTTAGAAAAGCGTTCCAGACGTGCAAATGAGGGATGTGTCTTCCTGCATCTCCTGTTGTTTTTCTCTGTCACGTTTTGGAAGGGTTTCTCTCAGTGATTTCCTGCAGTCCAGGTGCGTCCCTTCTTTTGTCCAAATCCAGTGCCAGAGGATCGAACAACTGACGAGTGGGGCCTGGGATGAAAACGGTTCTCCTAAAATGAGGGAAACAATGCTAGAAGAGAAATGAGCATCCTTTTAATGCCTGGAATAAAAGTGCTGGAAAAGGGCACTTTTTATTTGATATGGTGTCATTCTCCTTTTTTTTTCCATAGCTAAAACTCCACGGTGAGCAATCAGAGCAGAAATAGGAAATGCAGGAGTCTTGGATTCCACAGTGGGATTAACTTCCCTTTTCTGCTCTCTTTCAGGACAGGAAAAACCACTGAACTCGCCCCATCTTTGGGACCAAGAGCTTTGGTGCTGGAGTAGGCAAAGCCAGCTAGGGCCCCCCTTGTCCTGCCCATGGTGTGGGTCAGGGACAGGCTCCTCTTCTCCTCTGCGCTGGGATGAACTGCCTAGGGAATGCTATTTCTGACAGCCCGGTCCTAGCCCCGGCTACTGGAAATGGGCGGAGGTGAAGAGGCAAGTGCCAGAGTTGCTTGGGGATGATGGAATTGTGGTGTTTGGCTGTGCCCAGAGGGGCAGGTTGGGCATTTCTGTGTGTCTGAGGACCGGTTTGGGTGCTGGGGAGCCCGGGGAGCCGAGCTCTCAGTGCATTCCCAGCTCACCCGGGGGTGGGAGCTGGTGCAGGGCTCTGGTTGGGCTCGGGGCAGGCCCTGGCCATGGCACAGACACGCTGGGGTGGTTTGGGGCCGCTTGGGGAGCCGTGGGAGGAGAATGAGGGATGGTGCTGGGCAGAGCGATCGGCCTGCACTCGTGTCAGCGCAGCCGTGCAGGGCACTGGGATCTGGGTAAAACACCGGCTCTCCTGGTGTTCAGGGAAGCAAGGTCTGTATTTATCCATACATATTTATCCCTACATATTTATCCCTATATTTATCCATGGATTATCCATATATGTTTATCCATATACATTTATCCATATGTTTATCCACGTATTTACCCATGAATTTATTCCTATATTTACCCATGTATTTACCCCTGTATTTTATGAACACTCAAGTGCCATATCCATGTATTTTAGGAGCACTTCCAGGGTTGGTGACTCCACCACTGCCCTGGGCAGCTGTTCCAGCGCTGGACAACCCTTCCCATGCTGGGCCAGGAGATGGATTCTGGAAATGCAGACTCTGAGGAGCTGGGGATTAAGGCAGCATTGGATTCCTTTATTCTCCCAGAAGGATAAAGGAGATTTATCCCCAGACGAACCAGAGGTGATCACACTGAGGTCATTAGTGGGATTTCTTCCTTACTCCCACAAATACCCACTGGGGTGACAGAGTTCCCTACAAGGGCGGTGTTGGAAGGAGCTGCTGGAATGTTTTGCTGTTTATTGGGATCCACAGGATGTTTGGTGTCTCTCAGAGCTGTTCCAGGCTTTCCACAGACCCAAACGCTCCTCACACTTCTCCTCAGAGTAGAGAGGTTTCCCAGAGTGCTGGTTTTTAATTTCAGATGCTGGGATAACGACACGGCTTCAGGAGGCAGGAGACTCATTGTGCTGTGCCTCGGTCCAGGCAGGGACAACCCCCAGCTAATAAAAACCTCTTTAAAGCACAAAAAGTCCCATTAAACTGATATTATAAAGGCTGCAAATTGAAGCAGGCCTCAATCAGAAAGCAGCAGAATTTAATTCCCCCCCTTGCCCATTTGCATGATGATCTCCTTCCTAATTGCCCATCTACGCTTTTCCCACAGAAGCGCTGTCCCGAGGTTGGAGATGGTTCCAGCTTTATGGAGCTTTGATCTTTACCTGGTTTTACTTTTTACAGGGCACAGAACCCGAGAGTGGCAGCTGCTTTCCTCTTGTTCCTCCTGTGGCAGTGAACTGCTCTTCCCGAGGACGGCTGCAGGAATTCTCAGGCAGCATAACGTATGGAATGCCAGGCACGCTACAGAATTCCAGTGGGAGCAGCAGGAACTTCTGTTCTTTACTGGCAGGGCTGTGCCATGAAGGGGAGCTCGGAGATATTGGTCAGCTCAGGGAATGAGCCTGGCTCATGGTAAGGAAATTCACTGTGCAGTTACTTCGGGCCCTTCTCCTTCTCCTCCTTCTCCTCCTTCTCCTCCTTCTCCTCCTTCTCCTCCTTCTCCTCCTTCTCCTCCTTCTCCTCCTTCTCCTCCTTCTTCTCCTTCTCCTCCTTCTCCTCCTTCTCCTCCTTCTCCTCCTTCTCCTCCTTCTCCTCCTTCTCCTCCTTCTCCTCCTTCTCCTCCTTCTCCTCCTTCTCCTCCTTCTCCTCCTTCTCCTCCTCCTCCTCCTCCTCCTTCTCCTTCTCCTTCTCCTTCTCCCTCTCTTCCCAACACCAGTTCCAGACCTCAGTATAATCCATGTTCCCACAGCCTGACCTTGCAGTTTTCCCAGTTTAGCAGCCCCAGCCACACTTGCAGCCTCTCTGTCTGGACTTTGTCTTGCTGAAATCTCCCTTTGTTGATCCTTTGCTGCCTCACCTTTTATCCAGCAATAATGTGCAGTGGGTGGAAGCTTCTCAGAATTCCCTCCCTGTTCCACTGGAAACATTCCCAAGTGGAAGCAGCTGCACTGCCCATCAGCACTTGCCTGCTTTTAGGGGTGGTTGAGGCATGAAGGATGCAACAAATGGAGTTGGCTCCAAGGGGATGAAATGCTCCCCCTGAGGCTGCTCAGAGAGCTGGAGCTGAGGAATCCGGGTGGGAATCACTCCAAGAAAAAGGAAGGAAAAGAGAGCAGAGGAACAGGGATGCAATTCCAACCTCTCCAAGGACTGGGATGGGCACATTCACCATCACCATTTAATCTAGACACGATTTCTTCTTTGCCTCTGGCTGCCAGGAGCAGGATGAGCAGTTTAATGAGTTTAAATAGTGAATAGTTTAATTAGCTGGAAGAGACTGGATCAATAGCTGCTTAAACAAACAACTGGATCCCTGTTTCCAAGCTTGGATGTAGTTTTGGAAGGTTCCTGGCAGTTTGGCAGGGATTAGTGATGCTGAGAATGTGCTTTTTTGTGGGTTTGGGGCTTTTACTCCTGTTCACGTGGCTGCTCTTTTTCTTGTTGAGTGGAAAACAGGAGGGAAAGAGCAACGACGGAAGGAATTCCACTCTTGCTGCTTGAAGGGATGGATCAGGAAGGGAACAGGCTGCAGGGAATTTGGAGTGCAAACTGAGATCTCTCCGATATTTTCGGCTCAGTCAGTCCATCAGTGCTTGGTAGCTGTTTAGGCCACGTGCAAGGTGAATGATGGTGCACATGGCAGAGCTGCTGGTGGCTCCTTCCCCTGCCCGGCTGTCAGTCACCCTGCAGGGTGCTGGAGCAGCGTGCCAGAGGCCGTGGATCCTATGGATCCCATGGATCCCAGGGGCGTGATCAGGAGCCTGGGCCTGCTGGCCACTCCTTGCTCTCTCTTACCCTGATTTTTCAGCTCTGCAGCGAATCCAGCTTGAGTTTTTCAACCCCCTAGAAACCCAGGGACCTTTCATGTCTGTTCTCAGATCTGGGATTTAAATCCAGCCCTTATCAAAGCACCCCGTGACCAGGCAGGCCCTGAATCCCAGCAGGGATCTGATAAAGAGGGACCTGACATCCTAAAGAAACCCTTTGAAATCCTGCTGGGATTGATTTGTATCCATAATGGAGCCCCGAGCTCTCTGCCAGGGAGAGATGAAGCTGCTCCTTTGCTTTATTATCCTCAGGCCCATCCCAGCTTTGAGGGAAATTCAGTCCCTCTTCAAGCCCCAAAATCATGGAAAAGCTCCTTTGTATCCTCTCCACAGCCCCTACGTGGATTAATCAACTTTTTATTTGATATGGTGTCATTCTCCTTTTTTTTCCATGGCTAAAACTCCACGGTGAGCAATCAGAGCAGAAATAGGAAATGCAGGAGTCTTGGATTCCACAGTGGGATTAACTTCCCTTTTCTGCTCTCTTTCAGGACAGGAAAAACCACTGAACTCGCCCCATCTTTGGGACCAAGAGCTTTGGTGCTGGAGTAGGCAAAGCCAGCTAGGGCCCCCCTTGTCCTGCCCATGGTGTGGGTCAGGGACAGGCTCCTCTTCTCCTCTGTGCTGGGATGAACTGCCTAGGGAATGCTATTACTGACAGCCCGGTCCTAGCCCCGGCTACTGGAAATGGGCGGAGGTGAAGAGGCAAGTGCCAGAGTTGCTTGGGGATGATGGAATTGTGGTGTTTGGCTGTGCCCAGAGGGGCAGGTTGGGCATTTCTGTGTGTCTGAGGACCGGTTTGGGTGCTGGGGAGCCCGGGGAGCCGAGCTCTCAGTGCATTCCCAGCTCACCCGGGGGTGGGAGCTGGTGCAGGGCTGGGTGACAGCCTCTGGTCGGGCTCGGGGCAGGCCCGGGCCCCGGCACAGACACGCTGGGGTGCTTTGGGGCCGCTTGGGGAGCAATGGGAAGAAAATGAGGGATGGTGCTGGGCAGAGCGATCGGCCTGTGCTCATGTCAGCGCAGCCGTGCAGGGCACTGGGATCTGGGTAAAACACCGGCTCTCCTGGTGTTCAGGGATGCAAGGTCTGAGGGACCGGATTTACTTGGGGTTTTCCAGGACAGCAGGAAGAAGAGGAAATGTGGTGCCAGAGGTGCGTCCCATCAGGTTGCAGTTCCCTCTTTCCCATTTCCATTTCCTCCTCAGTGCGGGTGTCCCCTGCAGCCCATGAGCACGGGGCCGGTGACAACTCCCTGTCTGTAGAGGGATTCCTTATGGAACAAGGGCAGATGACACTTGTGTGAGGCTTACGACTGTTAGAATTAGAGCAGGATGGGTTTAAGGAAAACTAGAATCGTGTGTTAATCTTACTGGTCAATGAACAAATGGAATCCACACTTCTATAAGAAAAAATAGAGTGTATGGAGCATATAGAAGAAGCTGTTTTTGCCTGCTGCTGCTGCTTGGCTGTATCATGTAACCCCATTCGAACTCTGCCTTCAAGACAGCTGTGAGACCGTGAAATAAAGAACTTAGCAGAACAGCAGCCTCCTCTGCTCTTTCACCCTGGTCCGAGAAGGAGGGGTACCCTGTCAAAGGCTCAACACTTGCCTTTCTGACTTTGTTTCTAAATTTCTACCTTTCTAATTTTGTTTGTTTCTAATTTTTGTTTGTTTGTTTCTAGCTTTGTTTGTTTTCAACTTTCTCCCTTTAGAAATTTGTTTGTTTCTTGTATTTTACCTCTTTGTTTGTTTCTAAATTTCTGCCGTTGTAGCTTTGTTTCTAACTTTCTACTTTTAAAATTTCATTTGTTTTTAACTTTTTACCATTCCTCCCAGCGAGGGCTGTGTGCAGAATACTAAAACCTGTTAAGTTCTTCACTTTTACGTCTATAGGCAAATGCTACTGATGTAGATGTAAATTCATTTGGAAATAAGCCAGCCCTCTCTGTCTACTCTGTCGCATACAGCAATATAAGAAGCTGGGAATAGAGATCCGCAGGTTTTGAGAATAACGAGCCGGCGTTTTTCTGTAGGAAGGAAAGCAGCAAGCGCCTGGCCGCAGGAGCCGAGACGCTCGGGCTGCAGGAGCTGCAGAGCGCCCGGAGCCGGCTTTTCCCTGTGCTCTGTGCCTGCCCCCGGGCTGAGCTGGGCGGCGCTGCTGCCGCCTGGTGGCGAGAGCGCGGCACTGCCGCCCCCGACACGGCGCCCCGGCGCTGCTGCCGCCCGGTGCCGGCTGAGCCGAGAGGGCGGCGGCCTCGGTGGCTGCCGAGCGTGGCAAGGAGCGGGAGCGAGCGGGGCCGGGTCTGTCAGCGGAGGGGAGGGGCGAAGGGCGGTTCGCAGCGCCAAGGGACACGGCCGTGCATGAGCGGGGCCACAGCTATGGAAAGGAACGGGCGCCGTGCGGGGCGGTGACCGCGGGGAATGACAGCGCGGGGGGCGGCCCGGCGGGGCCGGTTTTGCCGGGCAGCAGAGGCGCGGTCGCAGCGCGACCCGGGCGGGAGGCACCGGGCGGGCACGGTCGGAATCGAGCCGCCCGCGTGTCGCTCTCAAGGAGGCGGCTCGGAAAGGAAGGCGCAGTTCCGCGCTCTCGGGACGGCGTTAAGTGACGTTTTTATTAGAATATGACAGTATTTATTTTATTTTATTATTTTATTATCTGCCAGGACCTTGCAGAGGGTGGTTTACACTTCCGCCACACTCAAGATGGCGGACGCACTAGGCCCCCTGCGAGAGGTGTCCCTGCCGATGCCTGCCGCCGGTCGCGGAGCCGTCGCCCGCCTCCGGCGGGGCTGACCCCGCCAGCCGTGTCCTCGCACCGGGAAACACGGCGGAAAATCGCGCGGAAAGCGCGGGGCCGGCGTCGGAGTCCGGGCCGGATTCAGGCAGCCGACTAGACAGAAGCCCTTGTGAGGGGCGGCGGGGGCCCTAAGTGTACCACACTAAAGATGGCGGCTCGACCGGAAGTGGCTTCTGCCAGCACCCAAGATGGCGGCGAAGGGCGGAAGTGTCGTCACTGCCACACTAAAGATGGCGGTCGTGTGCACTGTTTTCTGACCTTCTCAATATGGCGGCAGGGAAAGCCCCCCCCCCCCCAAGCTGCGTCTATTCGGCTGCCTGAACGCGACGCCGACGCCGACGCCAGCCCAGCGCTTGCGCGCAATTTTCTGAGGCGTTTCCCGCTACGCGGACAGCGACTGTGGGGTCAGCGGCGCCTGGGGCAGGCGGGAGCATTCAGGCAGTCGAATAGACGGACCGGGGGGGGGGGGGGGGGTCCTTCCGGCCGCCATCTTGAGAAGGTCGAATAGCCACATCGGTGCGGTACCGGTGACTTCCGCCCTTCTTCGCCAGGAGCGGCGATGGCGGGGAGCCCGGGGAGCAGCGCTGCCGGGCCGGGGGCACCGGGGCGGGTGCTCCGGGCTCGGAGGTGAGCGGGGAACGGGGACAGCCCCGAGCGGACGGTGGGGGCCGCGGGGGATCGGTATTCCGGCCCAGGGATGAGTGTTCCGGCACAGGGGTGGCTGTCCCGGCACAGGGATGCGTTCCTGGACTGTCTAATAATATTATTTAACGATCGTGCAAGGAGATCTGTATAAAAAAATCCTCCGTGGTCATCCTTCTCCCACAGCCCCGCTGTGTTTTCAGGATCTTGGGGGAAGAGTTTGGGTCTGAACAAGGCTCTCGGGCACAGGGTGGGATTCTTGGGGTGCAGGGCCAGGATTTGGACTCGATGCTCCCTGTGGGTCCCTTGCAGCCCAGGAAATGCTGCGATCCTGTGCCTCTGAGGGTGAAATAAAGGGGAGCGGTGGGGTTTGTGCCCGCTGTGTTCACGGCCCCGCCGGCTCAGGGCGGGTTAAAGGCGCAGCTGCCCCGAGACAGCGGGACCGGCCGGGGCTGCTCGCTCCCGGTGCTGCCGCCTCGTGGGGAGAGCCCGGCACTGCAGCCCGCGCAGGCGCTGGACCACGGGATGGGCGTGGAACAGCAGCGCAGGGGATGCTGAGGCAGCCCAGGGAATGCTGCGGTCCCAGGGAAGGCTGAGGCGTCCCCTGCCCGGGGCACTCGGCAGCAAAGCCCTGATGTTGAGCAGAAAAAGGAAAGTTCTGGGTTAGTGGGAGGAGGTTTCTGGAATGGAGCTGGGACAGGTGCTGATCCACGCATGGAATCACGGGCTGGTTTGGCTTGGAAGGGACCACCAGGATCATTTACACTCTGTTTGTTGTCTGATTGCACAGCGAAGAACATCCAGAACTGCCACCTCACCCTCAGGGACAGCAGGAATGTCTTCCATAGCTCTTGTTTTGGAATGGGAATGGCTGTTGGGAGCTCTGGCAGGACCAGGTAAGAAGAGAAATGGGATCATTGTGGCTGCTGCTGGAGGTGGTTTTCTGCTTTCTGGCTGTTCTTCTCATTGATCCTTTCACAGCAGTGTTCTAGGGCACATTTGAGGGTAATTCCAGGAATCTGAAACCAGATAAAAACTGGTGGGGAAAAAATGTGAACGTGATCCATTTCTGGTAGTTCCAAGCTTCTCCCACAACACCGTTCCAGGGGAAAGCTGATAAAAGGGTAAAGATGCAGAGGAACAAGTGCTGTAAAGCCCCCTGGCACTCTGAGAGAGCAAACCTTCCAGTAGTCCCAGCAGATCTCTTGGAGAAAGTGTGGGATCGCAAGGTTTTCCAGGAAAGCAAAACAAGGGTGGAGATGAGGGAATAGGCTTCCAGTTCTTCCTTGAGCTGAAAGCCTGGGGGAATTGAGAGGGGCCACAAGAACTGTTTGTGTAGGCAAATGGGAGTTTGGGGGCTGAATCTGAGTTTCCCTCTGGGGCATTTTTGAGGGAAAAGCTGAGGTGCTGTTTAAGGGAGAGAATGGAGATTTTTGGGGTGGAAAAGGTTGAATCAATATTGTAGAGGAAGTAAAACGCTGGGGGTAAAAGTGGATGCAATCTGGAGGGGACAGATTGAATATTTTGGAGGCAAAATGGGGAACTGAGTAGTGGAGAGATGGGGAACATTTTGGAGGCAACACTTGACAAACTCTCTGGGGTGGAGAACGACCACATTGAGGGAAAAATGAGGTGATGAGCAGTGGGCACGTAGGGAAGGTCGTGGGGGTAAATCTTGAGAAAAGCCCCGTGGTATTCAAGAAATCCTTGGAAGCAGGACTGAGGAATTCAGTGGTGGAAAAATAGGGGAATTTTGCGGGGGTAAAACTTTAAAAGATCTAAGAGTTGAGAGTGTGTGTTTTTAGGTAGAAAGGATGTCTTGTTGAAGTTGGGCGTCTGGATTGTGGCATTTATGGATCCAGAAAGTAGAAGATAAAGGAGACTCCCAAAGCCTCGGTAGCTGTGTTAAGAAATCCGTCCCAGGGAAGAAAGGTACCTAAACCTCCTAGAAGTAGGGACTAATTAGCATGGGAAGGGGAAAACCCACCCCCAGTGGGAGAGAGCACGCCGGGTAAGGGAAGAGAAGGATGCCCTTAAGAAGAAGTAGGGAAGGTGAATTTCTCGGCTTGCTGAAATGTATCAAAAAGTTTGGAATCTGGGTCTGTGTGGAGGCCGGGATTTTCTCAGCCATATGCAGAGCCCAGCACTAGGAATAAAGGAATTCCAGGCTTTACAACGCCAAAAATGCAGTACCAGAGAGTTCTGTTATCCCGAGGACTTGGGGGATACTTGGCAAAAATTTCCGGGGGCCCAGGCTGGACCGAGCTTTTAACGCTCCCCGGATTCACGGGATCGGGGATTCCAGCGTGCCCTGCACGGGTTTTTTCAGGGAAGTCCCAAATCCTTCGTGTGAGCACGAAGCAGAATCCCCTGGGAGCTGTGAAGGCAACAGGATATTTCTTGGGAATTTTGAAGGGTTGGGTGAGTCCTCAGTGTTAGGTTGGAATGAACGCAAATTGTCCGGGAGTTGCTGGTTTGGGGATGGCCGGGTCTGGGTTTGGATTTGTGGGCACCGAGTGTTCCTTGTGTCAGCTTTAGGTCTTCTGGATTGGTGGGAATTGTCAGAGAAAAGAGAAGGCAATTGAAATGCGGAGCTCCATTCCCGGAGAAATGGTCAGGATGGGAGCGGGAAGGCTGTGGAGCTGCTGGGAGCTCGTGGAGAACGAAAGGATCTGAGGCCTGGAGGCAAAAGCTGTGGAACAAAGCCTGAAAAGGGTGTGGGGTGGGGCGGGAGGGGGAGGAGGGCACCGTGGTGGGGGGAAAGAGGGAAAGGATCCCTGCTCCGGGAATCCAGCAGGGACCAGGAGAGGATCATTTTCCATCCACTGCTCTCAGTGGAATCCTAATAAGGACGGTGGAAGGGAAGTGATTTGTTTGTTCTTAGGTTTGGAATGAAAGGTGCTCTTGCAGAGGGGACTATTGACCTGTTAAAATTCTGTTGGATACAGGAAAAGAGGGAGGAAGCAAGCAGCTGGGGAATGAAGGGGTGGATTTTTTGGTGGATACAGGGAAAGACACGGGAAGGGGCTCTCAAGTAGAATACACCTCACGGGCAGCACCAGGAGAAGCCTCAAGTGCCCTTTTTTTCCAAGCTCTGACATTCCAGAGGAGTAAGCAGTGGTCAGCCCATCACTTTCTGTATTCCTTGGATGCCCAGTGCTTTGTTGGGAAGAGATAATATTTGGAAATGAACAAATCCTGATAGTAAAGCCCCAGAGAGCCTGGTTTTGATATCCTTCCAGCACCCAAACGCAGCAGAGGGAATCCTGGCGGAGCTGGAAAACGCTGTCGCTCCGTCGGTGGAATTCCTGGGAACTGGAAAGCAGCAGAAGCAGCAAGAACAGAGTTGGAAGCAGGCTCCAGCCGGGTAAGGCAGACACCAAATCCTTTGGAACTGGGCAGGGGTGGGAAGAATGAATTCTTACATTTGTAGCCCAGGGATTCCTGAGCAGGATCCCGGCAGGGAAGACTGCAGGGATCAGGCTGGGGCCTGATCGCAGCTGGGGGCAGCGAGCCTTGGAATTGGCTGAAGGGAAGAAAGAGGGATCCTTTGAGCACAAGGATCAGGTGTCAAATGCGGAGATGGCATCAGACAATTCCTCGGGAGGGTTTAGTTCCTGGGCCAAATCTATCTGCTGCCTTGTGAAGGAGCTCAGAGACCTGGGAAGAGCCCAAGCAATGCAGGGAATGCACCGGCAGATAAAAGTGCCGGGGAACGGTGGGGAAAAGCATCCGAACAGGGGGCCTCGTTTTGTACAGGGACGGTACAAAAAATTGTCCGAAAGAATAGGAATGGAATGGGATTTTACGTATTCCTCGGAGGCCACAATCCAGTGGGAAGGCTGAGAGAAAGAAACAAGGCCTAAAAAGGCAGATGAGCCAAATCTGCCCAAAGCCTCCAATGGCCACATTCCCTGGCATTGCTGAGGACTTCAGCCAAGCTCCAAGCAAAAGGTGAGCCCCTGATTTTGGTGCCAAGGGAAACTCCAAGTTAAGAATGATCCAAATATGAAGCGCTTCTCACAAAACTCAGCTTTGCAAACCTTTCTTTGGGCTAAAAAAGAAAAGATGGGAATGCCCTTGGCAGAAAAGCAGCTGTGAGGCACAGCAGGCTTCAAATGCCTGTCAGCAGGAGCTCCAGGAGAAACGGCTGCTGGCTCCGGGCATCCTGGGCTTTCCAGGCAGGTTTTGTAGCGGATTGCAAGGCAGTTTTCCTGCCTCTGGGGGGTGGCACCTGCATCCCGCTGGAAAGGGAAAATGTGGAGAGAGGGGCAAGCGGGAAGACGGTTGCTGATGTGTGTCCTTGGATTGCAGTTCCTCCCGGTGAGTCTGTGCTGCTGGAAGTTTGAAGGAGATCAGTCCTGGAGTACGTGTGGGTTCACCTGTGGGGTTTGGGAGCGACGCTGGCCATGAAATTCCAGGGATGTTCCCTTTGCTGGAGTGAGAAGCAGTGGAAGCACTTTGCTGTCTGCTTCTTCATCGCCTTCGCCTCGGTCCCCTGGGGCTCCAGGTAATCCCCTCTCACCTTTGCTTTTCCAAGGGTCTCTAAATGAGGGCTTGAGCTTTGGTGTAGCTCCCTTTACAGGGAAGATCTGTTCCAGGAAAGGTCTCCTGGTCTGGACCGATGGCGTTGCAGGAAGAGCAGGAAACCCCGCAGCTCCTGTGGCTCCCTCATCCGATTTGCCTGCAGGCAGCAGCAAGGATCATTCCCAAGTGTCATCCCCTGGCTCCGTGACTCGGTGAGGTTGTGTTCCCCCAAAGGCCAGGG
Source organism: Coloeus monedula (assembly GCF_965178545.1). NCBI lineage: Eukaryota > Metazoa > Chordata > Aves > Passeriformes > Corvidae > Coloeus > Coloeus monedula. The sequence goes on along the minus strand of NW_028120695.1, from coordinate 131,742 downwards.
ACCGCTTTGTTTTGCGGCTCACGAAAGTCCAGCTCGGTGGTGCTGGGTTTGGTTTTTGTGTGTAATGAAGGCACTAAAAAATTCCCCTCCTTCACTGGCACAGCCCTGGAGTGGGAGCAGATTCCCCTTATCCCGCAGTTATCCCGCTCCTGCCCTGGATCCCTGCGGTGCCGTGTGTTCTCCAAGCTCACAGCACTGCTGGCTCGAGACAAGAAAAACAATCCCTGTTCCTTCTCTTCTCCGTCCTTGATGTTCCCAGGCCCTGCATCTCCCTGGCTATTCCCTGTGGGAGTCTTCATCTCCATCCCACCTTATCCCGATCAGGTAAGGGTCTGAGACGTGTTTAGCAGCAAATGCATTCCTGTGAAGAAAGCCAAGAGCAAAGAGCATCCAGATGCAGAGAAGTCTTTAGAAAAGCGTTCCAGACGTGCAAATGAGGGATGTGTCTTCCTGCATCTCCTGTTGTTTTTCTCTGTCACGTTTTGGAAGGGTTTCTCTCAGTGATTTCCTGCAGTCCAGGTGCGTCCCTTCTTTTGTCCAAATCCAGTGCCAGAGGATCGAACAACTGACGAGTGGGGCCTGGGATGAAAACGGTTCTCCTAAAATGAGGGAAACAATGCTAGAAGAGAAATGAGCATCCTTTTAATGCCTGGAATAAAAGTGCTGGAAAAGGGCACTTTTTATTTGATATGGTGTCATTCTCCTTTTTTTTCCATAGCTAAAACTCCACGGTGAGCAATCAGAGCAGAAATAGGAAATGCAGGAGTCTTGGATTCCACAGTGGGATTAACTTCCCTTTTCTGCTCTCTTTCAGGACAGGAAAAACCACTGAACTCGCCCCATCTTTGGGACCAAGAGCTTTGGTGCTGGAGTAGGCAAAGCCAGCTAGGGCCCCCCTTGTCCTGCCCATGGTGTGGGTCAGGGACAGGCTCCTCTTCTCCTCTGCGCTGGGATGAACTGCCTAGGGAATGCTATTTCTGACAGCCCGGTCCTAGCCCCGGCTACTGGAAATGGGCGGAGGTGAAGAGGCAAGTGCCAGAGTTGCTTGGGGATGATGGAATTGTGGTGTTTGGCTGTGCCCAGAGGGGCAGGTTGGGCATTTCTGTGTGTCTGAGGACCGGTTTGGGTGCTGGGGAGCCCGGGGAGCCGAGCTCTCAGTGCATTCCCAGCTCACCCGGGGGTGGGAGCTGGTGCAGGGCTCTGGTCGGGCTCGGGGCAGGCCCTGGCCATGGCACAGACACGCTGGGGTGGTTTGGGGCCGCTTGGGGAGCCGTGGGAGGAGAATGAGGGATGGTGCTGGGCAGAGCGATCGGCCTGCGCTCGTGTCAGCGCAGCCGTGCAGGGCACTGGGATCTGGGTAAAACACCGGCTCTCCTGGTGTTCAGGGAAGCAAGGTCTGTATTTATCCATACATATTTATCCCTACATATTTATCCCTATATTTATCCATGGATTATCCATATATGTTTATCCATATACATTTATCCATATTTTTATCCACGTATTTACCCATGAATTTATCCCTATATTTACCCATGTATTTACCCAGGTATTTTATGAACACTCAAGTGCCATATCCATGTATTTTATGAGCACTTCCAGGGTTGGTGACTCCACCACTGCCCTGGGCAGCTGTTCCAGCGCTGGACAACCCTCCCCATGCTGGGCCAGGAGATGGATTCTGGAAATGCAGACTCTGAGGAGCTGGGGATTAAGGCAGCATTGGATTCCTTTATTCTCCCAGAAGGATAAAGGAGATTTATCCCCAGACGAACCAGAGGTGATCACACTGAGGTCATTAGTGGGATTTCTTCCTTACTCCCACAAATACCCACTGGGGTGACAGAGTTCCCTACAAGGGCGGTGTTGGAAGGAGCTGCTGGAATGTTTTGCTGTTTATTGGGATCCACAGGATGTTTGGTGTCTCTCAGAGCTGTTCCAGGCTTTCCACAGACCCAAACGCTCCTCACACTTCTCCTCAGAGTAGAGAGGTTTCCCAGAGTGCTGGTTTTTAATTTCAGATGCTGGGATAACGACACGGCTTCAGGAGGCAGGAGACTCATTGTGCTGTGCCTCGGTCCAGGCAGGGACAACCCCCAGCTAATAAAAACCTCTTTAAAGCACAAAAAGTCCCATTAAACTGATATTATAAAGGCTGCAAATTGAAGCAGGCCTCAATCAGAAAGCAGCAGAATTTAATTCCCCCCCTTGCCCATTTGCATGATGATCTCCTTCCTAATTGCCCATCTACGCTTTTCCCACAGAAGCGCTGTCCCGAGGTTGGAGATGGTTCCAGCTTTATGGAGCTTTGATCTTTACCTGGTTTTACTTTTTACAGGGCACAGAACCCGAGAGTGGCAGCTGCTTTCCTCTTGTTCCTCCTGTGGCAGTGAACTGCTCTTCCCGAGGACGGCTGCAGGAATTCTCAGGCAGCATAACGTATGGAATGCCAGGCACGCTACAGAATTCCAGTGGGAGCAGCAGGAACTTCTGTTCTTTACTGGCAGGGCTGTGCCATGAAGGGGAGCTCGGAGATATTGGTCAGCTCAGGGAATGAGCCTGGCTCATGGTAAGGAAATTCACTGTGCAGTTACTTCGGGCCCTTCTCCTTCTCCTCCTCCTTCTCCTCCTTCTCCTCCTTCTCCTCCTTCTCCTCCTTCTCCTCCTTCTCCTCCTTCTCCTCCTTCTCCTCCTTCTCCTCCTTCTCCTCCTTCTCCTCCTTCTCCTCCTTCTCCTCCTCCTCCTCCTTCTCCTTCTCCTTCTCCTTCTCCCTCTCTTCCCAACACCAGTTCCAGACCTCAGTATAATCCATGTTCCCACAGCCTGACCTTGCAGTTTTCCCAGTTTAGCAGCCCCAGCCACACTTGCAGCCTCTCTGTCTGGACTTTGTCTTGCTGAAATCTCCCTTTGTTGATCCTTTGCTGCCTCACCTTTTATCCAGCAATAATGTGCAGTGGGTGGAAGCTTCTCAGAATTCCCTCCCTGTTCCACTGGAAACATTCCCAAGTGGAAGCAGCTGCACTGCCCATCAGCACTTGCCTGCTTTTAGGGGTGGTTGAGGCATGAAGGATGCAACAAATGGAGTTGGCTCCAAGGGGATGAAATGCTCCCCCTGAGGCTGCTCAGAGAGCTGGAGCTGAGGAATCCGGGTGGGAATCACTCCAAGAAAAAGGAAGGAAAAGAGAGCAGAGGAACAGGGATGCAATTCCAACCTCTCCAAGGACTGGGATGGGCACATTCACCAACACCATTTAATCTAGACACGATTTCTTCTTTGCCTCTGGCTGCCAGGAGCAGGATGAGCAGTTTAATGAGTTTAAATAGTGAATAGTTTAATTAGCTGGAAGAGACTGGATCAATAGCTGCTTAAACAAACAACTGGATCCCTGTTTCCAAGCTTGGATGTAGTTTTGGAAGGTTCCTGGCAGTTTGGCAGGGATTAGTGATGCTGAGAATGTGCTTTTTTGTGGGTTTGGGGCTTTTACTCCTGTTCACGTGGCTGCTCTTTTTCTTGTTGAGTGGAAAACAGGAGGGAAAGAGCAACGACGGAAGGAATTCCACTCTTGCTGCTTGAAGGGATGGATCAGGAAGGGAACAGGCTGCAGGGAATTTGGAGTGCAAACTGAGATCTCTCCGATATTTTCGGCTCAGTCAGTCCATCAGTGCTTGGTGGCTGTTTAGGCCACGTGCAAGGTGAATGATGGTGCACATGGCAGAGCTGCTGGTGGCTCCTTCCCCTGCCTGGCTGTCAGTCACCCTGCAGGGTGCTGGAGCAGCGTGCCAGAGGCCGTGGATCCTATGGATCCCATGGATCCCAGGGGCGTGATCAGGAGCCTGGGCCTGCTGGCCACTCCTTGCTCTCTCTTACCCTGATTTTTCAGCTCTGCAGCGAATCCAGCTTGAGTTTTTCAACCCCCTAGAAACCCAGGGACCTTTCATGTCTGTTCTCAGATCTGGGATTTAAATCCAGCCCTTATCAAAGCACCCCGTGACCAGGCAGGCCCTGAATCCCAGCAGGGATCTGATAAAGAGGGACCTGACATCCTAAAGAAACCCTTTGAAATCCTGCTGGGATTGATTTGTATCCATAATGGAGCCCCGAGCTCTCTGCCAGGGAGAGATGAAGCTGCTCCTTTGCTTTATTATCCTCAGGCCCTTCCCAGCTTTGAGGGAAATTCAGTCCCTCTTCAAGCCCCAAAATCATGGAAAAGCTCCTTTGTATCCTCTCCACAGCCCCTACGTGGATTAATCAACTTTTTATTTGATATGGTGTCATTCTCCTTTTTTTTCCGTGGCTAAAACTCCACGGTGAGCAATCAGAGCAGAAATAGGAAATGCAGGAGTCTTGGATTCCACAGTGGGATTAACTTCCCTTTTCTGCTCTCTTTCAGGACAGGAAAAACCACTGAACTCGCCCCATCTTTGGGACCAAGAGCTTTGGTGCTGGAGTAGGCAAAGCCAGCTAGGGCCCCCCTTGTCCTGCCCATGGTGTGGGTCAGGGACAGGCTCCTCTTCTCCTCTGCGCTGGGATGAACTGCCTAGGGAATGCTATTTCTGACAGCCCGGTCCTAGCCCCGGCTACTGGAAATGGGCGGAGGTGAAGAGGCAAGTGCCAGAGTTGCTTGGGGATGATGGAATTGTGGTGTTTGGCTGTGCCCAGAGGGGCAGGTTGGGCATTTCTGTGTGTCTGAGGACCGGTTTGGGTGCTGGGGAGCCCGGGGAGCCGAGCTCTCAGTGCATTCCCAGCTCACCCGGGGGTGGGAGCTGGTGCAGGGCTGGGTGACAGCCTCTGGTCGGGCTCGGGGCAGGCCCTGGCCCCGGCACAGACACGCTGGGGTGGTTTGGGGACGCTTGGGGAGCAATGGGAAGAAAATGAGGGATGGTGCTGGGCGGAGCAATCGGCCTGTGCTCGTGTCAGCGCAGCCGTGCAGGGCACTGGGATCTGGGTAAAACACCGGCTCTCCTGGTGTTCAGGGATGCAAGGTCTGAGGGACCGGATTTACTTGGGGTTTTCCAGGACAGCAGGAAGAAGAGGAAATGTGGTGCCAGAGGTGCGTCCCATCAGGTTGCAGTTCCCTCTTTCCCATTTCCATTTCCTCCTCAGTGCGGGTGTCCCCTGCAGCCCATGAGCACGGGGCCGGTGACAACTCCCTGCCTGTAGAGGGATTCCTTATGGAACAAGGGCAGATGACACTTGTGTGAGGCTTACGACTGTTAGAATTAGAGCAGGATGGGTTTAAGGAAAACTAGAATCGTGTGTTAATCTTACTGGTCAATGAACAAATGGAATCCACACTTCTATAAGAAAAAATAGAGTGTATGGAGCATATAGAAGAAGCTGTTTTTGCCTGCTGCTGCTGCTTGGCTGTATCATGTAACCCCATTCGAACTCTGCCTTCAAGACAGCTGTGAGACCGTGAAATAAAGAACTTAGCAGAACAGCAGCCTCCTCTGCTCTTTCACCCTGGTCCGAGAAGGAGGGGTACCCTGTCAAAGGCTCAACACTTGCCTTTCTGACTTTGTTTCTAAATTTCTACCTTTCTAATTTTGTTTGTTTCTAATTTTTGTTTGTTTGTTTCTAGCTTTGTTTGTTTTCAACTTTCTCCCTTTAGAAATTTGTTTGTTTCTTGTATTTTACCTCTTTGTTTGTTTCTAAATTTCTGCCGTTGTAGCTTTGTTTCTAACTTTCTACTTTTAAAATTTCATTTGTTTTTAACTTTTTACCATTCCTCCCAGCGAGGGCTGTGTGCAGAATACTAAAACCTGTTAAGTTCTTCACTTTTACGTCTATAGGCAAATGCTACTGATGTAGATGTAAATTCATTTGGAAATAAGCCAGCCCTCTCTGTCTACTCTGTCGCATACAGCAATATAAGAAGCTGGGAATAGAGATCCGCAGGTTTTGAGAATAACGAGCCGGCGTTTTTCTGTAGGAAGGAAAGCAGCAAGCGCCTGGCCGCAGGAGCCGAGACGCTCGGGCTGCAGGAGCTGCAGAGCGCCCGGAGCCGGCTTTTCCCTGTGCTCTGTGCCTGCCCCCGGGCTGAGCTGGGCGGCGCTGCTGCCGCCTGGTGGCGAGAGCGCGGCACTGCCGCCCCCGACACGGCGCCCCGGCGCTGCTGCCGCCCGGTGCCGGCTGAGCCGAGAGGGCGGCGGCCTCGGTGGCTGCCGAGCGTGGCAAGGAGCGGGAGCGAGCGGGGCCGGGTCTGTCAGCGGAGGGGAGGGGCGAAGGGCGGTTCGCAGCGCCAAGGGACACGGCCGTGCATGAGCGGGGCCACAGCTATGGAAAGGAACGGGCGCCGTGCGGGGCGGTGACCGCGGGGAATGACAGCGCGGGGGGCGGCCCGGCGGGGCCGGTTTTGCCGGGCAGCAGAGGCGCGGTCGCAGCGCGACCCGGGCGGGAGGCACCGGGCGGGCACGGTCGGAATCGAGCCGCCCGCGTGTCGCTCTCAAGGAGGCGGCTCGGAAAGGAAGGCGCAGTTCCGCGCTCTCGGGACGGCGTTAAGTGACGTTTTTATTAGAATATGACAGTATTTATTTTATTTTATTATTTTATTATCTGCCAGGACCTTGCAGAGGGTGGTTTACACTTCCGCCACACTCAAGATGGCGGACGCACTAGGCCCCCTGCGAGAGGTGTCCCTGCCGATGCCTGCCGCCGGTCGCGGAGCCGTCGCCCGCCTCCGGCGGGGCTGACCCCGCCAGCCGTGTCCTCGCACCGGGAAACACGGCGGAAAATCGCGCGGAAAGCGCGGGGCCGGCGTCGGAGTCCGGGCCGGATTCAGGCAGCCGACTAGACAGAAGCCCTTGTGAGGGGCGGCGGGGGCCCTAAGTGTACCACACTAAAGATGGCGGCTCGACCGGAAGTGGCTTCTGCCAGCACCCAAGATGGCGGCGAAGGGCGGAAGTGTCGTCACTGCCACACTAAAGATGGCGGTCGTGTGCACTGTTTTCTGACCTTCTCAATATGGCGGCAGGGAAGGCCCCCCCCCCCCCCAAGCTGCGTCTATTCGGCTGCCTGAACGCGACGCCGACGCCGACGCCAGCCCAGCGCTTGCGCGCAATTTTCTGAGGCGTTTCCCGCTACGCGGACAGCGACTGTGGGGTCAGCGGCGCCTGGGGCAGGCGGGAGCATTCAGGCAGTCGAATAGACGGACCGGGGGGGGGGGGGGGGTCCTTCCGGCCGCCATCTTGAGAAGGTCGAATAGCCACATCGGTGCGGTACCGGTGACTTCCGCCCTTCTTCGCCAGGAGCGCCAATGGCGGGGAGCCCGGGGAGCAGCGCTGCCGGGCCGGGGGCACCGGGGCGGGTGCTCCGGGCTCGGAGGTGAGCGGGGAACGGGGACAGCCCCGAGCGGACGGTGGGGGCCGCGGGGGATCGGTATTCCGGCCCAGGGATGAGTGTTCCGGCACAGGGGTGGCTGTCCCGGCACAGGGATGCGTTCCTGGACTGTCTAATAATATTATTTAACGATCGTGCAAGGAGATCTGTATAAAAAAATCCTCCGTGGTCATCCTTCTCCCAGCCCCGCTGTGTTTTCAGGATCTTGGGGGAAGAGTTTGGGTCTGAACAAGGCTCTCGGGCACAGGGTGGGATTCTTGGGGTGCAGGGCCAGGATTTGGACTCGATGCTCCCTGTGGGTCCCTTGCAGCCCAGGAAATGCTGCGATCCTGTGCCTCTGAGGGTGAAATAAAGGGGAGCGGTGGGGTTTGTGCCCGCTGTATTCACGGCCCCTCCGGCTCAGGGCGGGTTAAAGGCGCAGCTGCCCCGAGACAGCGGGACCGGCCGGGGCTGCTCGCTCCCGGTGCTGCCGCCTCGTGGGGAGAGCCCGGCACTGCAGCCCGCGCAGGCGCTGGACCACGGGATGGGCGTGGAACAGCAGCGCAGGGGATGCTGAGGCAGCCCAGGGAATGCTGCGGTCCCAGGGAAGGCTGAGGCGTCCCCTGCCCGGGGCACTCGGCAGCAAAGCCCTGATGTTGAGCAGAAAAAGGAAAGTTCTGGGTTAGTGGGAGGAGGTTTCTGGAATGGAGCTGGGACAGGTGCTGATCCACGCATGGAATCACGGGCTGGTTTGGCTTGGAAGGGACCACCAGGATCATTTACACTCTGTTTGTTGTCTGATTGCACAGCGAAGAACATCCAGAACTGCCACCTCACCCTCAGGGACAGCAGGAATGTCTTCCATAGCTCTTGTTTTGGAATGGGAATGGCTGTTGGGAGCTCTGGCAGGACCAGGTAAGAAGAGAAATGGGATCATTGTGGCTGCTGCTGGAGGTGGTTTTCTGCTTTCCGGCTGTTCTTCTCATTGATCCTTTCACAGCAGTGTTCTAGGGCACATTTGAGGGTAATTCCAGGAATCTGAAACCAGATAAAAACTGGTGGGGAAAAAATGTGAACGTGATCCATTTCTGGTAGTTCCAAGCTTCTCCCACAACACCGTTCCAGGGGAAAGCTGATAAAAGGGTAAAGATGCAGAGGAACAAGTGCTGTAAAGCCCCCTGGCACTCTGAGAGAGCAAACCTTCCAGTAGTCCCAGCAGATCTCTTGGAGAAAGTGTGGGATCGCAAGGTTTTCCAGGAAAGCAAAACAAGGGTGGAGATGAGGGAATAGGCTTCCAGTTCTTCCTTGAGCTGAAAGCCTGGGGGAATTGAGAGGGGCCACAAGAACTGTTTGTGTAGGCAAATGGGAGTTTGGGGGCTGAATCTGAGTTTCCCTCTGGGGCATTTTTGAGGGAAAAGCTGAGGTGCTGTTTAAGGGAGAGAATGGAGATTTTTGGGGTGGAAAAGGTTGAATCAATATTGTAGAGGAAGTAAAACGCTGGGGGTAAAAGTGGATGCAATCTGGAGGGGACAGATTGAATATTTTGGAGGCAAAATGGGGAACTGAGTAGTGGACAGATGGGGAACATTTTGGAGGCAACACTTGACAAACTCTCTGGGGTGGAGAACGACCACATTGAGGGAAAAATGAGATGATGAGCAGTGGGCACGTAGGGAAGGTCGTGGGGGTAAATCTTGAGAAAAGCCCCGTGGTATTCAAGAAATCCTTGGAAGCAGGACTGAGGAATTCAGTGGTGGAAAAATAGGGGAATTTTGCGGGGGTAAAACTTTAAAAGATCTAAGAGTTGAGAGTGTGTGTTTTTAGGTAGAAAGGATGTCTTGTTGAAGTTGGGCGTCTGGATTGTGGCATTTATGGATCCAGAAAGTAGAAGATAAAGGAGACTCCCAAAGCCTCGGTAGCTGTGTTAAGAAATCCGTCCCAGGGAAGAAAGGTACCTAAACCTCCTAGAAGTAGGGACTAATTAGCATGGGAAGGGGAAAACCCACCCCCAGTGGGAGAGAGCACGCCGGGTAAGGGAAGAGAAGGATGCCCTTAAGAAGAAGTAGGGAAGGTGAATTTCTCGGCTTGCTGAAATGTATCAAAAAGTTTGGAATCTGGGTCTGTGTGGAGGCCGGGATTTTCTCAGCCATATGCAGAGCCCAGCACTAGGAATAAAGGAATTCCAGGCTTTACAACGCCAAAAATGCAGTACCAGAGAGTTCTGTTATCCCGAGGACTTGGGGGATACTTGGCAAAAATTTCCGGGGGCCCAGGCTGGACCGAGCTTTTAACGCTCCCCGGATTCACGGGATCGGGGATTCCAGCGTGCCCTGCACGGGTTTTTTCAGGGAAGTCCCAAATCCTTCGTGTGAGCACGAAGCAGAATCCCCTGGGAGCTGTGAAGGCAACAGGATATTTCTTGGGAATTTTGAAGGGTTGGGTGAGTCCTCAGTGTTAGGTTGGAATGAACGCAAATTGTCCGGGAGTTGCTGGTTTGGGGATGGCCGGGTCTGGGTTTGGATTTGTGGGCACCGAGTGTTCCTTGTGTCAGCTTTAGGTCTTCTGGATTGGTGGGAATTGTCAGAGAAAAGAGAAGGCAATTGAAATGCGGAGCTCCATTCCCGGAGAAATGGTCAGGATGGGAGCGGGAAGGCTGTGGAGCTGCTGGGAGCTCGTGGAGAACGAAAGGATCTGAGGCCTGGAGGCAAAAGCTGTGGAACAAAGCCTGAAAAGGGTGTGGGGTGGGGCGGGAGGGGGAGGAGGGCACCGTGGTGGGGGGAAAGAGGGAAAGGATCCCTGCTCCGGGAATCCAGCAGGGACCAGGAGAGGATCATTTTCCATCCACTGCTCTCAGTGGAATCCTAATAAGGACGGTGGAAGGGAAGTGATTTGTTTGTTCTTAGGTTTGGAATGAAAGGTGCTCTTGCAGAGGGGACTATTGACCTGTTAAAATTCTGTTGGATACAGGAAAAGAGGGAGGAAGCAAGCAGCTGGGGAATGAAGGGGTGGATTTTTTGGTGGATACAGGGAAAGACACGGGAAGGGGCTCTCAAGTAGAATACACCTCACGGGCAGCACCAGGAGAAGCCTCAAGTGCCCTTTTTTTCCAAGCTCTGACATTCCAGAGGAGTAAGCAGTGGTCAGCCCATCACTTTCTGTATTCCTTGGATGCCCAGTGCTTTGTTGGGAAGAGATAATATTTGGAAATGAACAAATCCTGATAGTAAAGCCCCAGAGAGCCTGGTTTTGATATCCTTCCAGCACCCAAACGCAGCAGAGGGAATCCTGGCGGAGCTGGAAAACGCTGTCGCTCCGTCGGTGGAATTCCTGGGAACTGGAAAGCAGCAGAAGCAGCAAGAACAGAGTTGGAAGCAGGCTCCAGCCGGGTAAGGCAGACACCAAATCCTTTGGAACTGGGCAGGGGTGGGAAGAATGAATTCTTACATTTGTAGCCCAGGGATTCCTGAGCAGGATCCCGGCAGGGAAGACTGCAGGGATCAGGCTGGGGCCTGATCGCAGCTGGGGGCAGCGAGCCTTGGAATTGGCTGAAGGGAAGAAAGAGGGATCCTTTGAGCACAAGGATCAGGTGTCAAATGCGGAGATGGCATCAGACAATTCCTCGGGAGGGTTTAGTTCCTGGGCCAAATCGATCTCCTGCCTTGTGAAGGAGCTCAGAGAGCTGGGAAGAGCCCAAGCAACGCAGGGAATGCACCGGCAGATAAAAGTGCCGGGGAACGGTGGGGAAAAGCATCCGAACAGGGGGCCTCGTTTTGTACAGGGACGGTACAAAAAATTGTCCGAAAGAATAGGAATGGAATGGGATTTTACGTATTCCTCGGAGGCCACAATCCAGTGGGAAGGCTGAGAGAAAGAAACAAGGCCTAAAAAGGCAGATGAGCCAAATCTGCCCAAAGCCTCCAATGGCCACATTCCCTGGCATTGCTGAGGACTTCAGCCAAGCTCCAAGCAAAAGGTGAGCCCCTGATTTTGGTGCCAAGGGAAACTCCAAGTTAAGAATGATCCAAATATGAAGCGCTTCTCACAAAACTCAGCTTTGCAAACCTTTCTTTGGGCTAAAAAAGAAAAGATGGGAATGCCCTTGGCAGAAAAGCAGCTGTGAGGCACAGCAGGCTTCAAATGCCTGTCAGCAGGAGCTCCAGGAGAAACGGCTGCTGGCTCCGGGCATCCTGGGCTTTCCAGGCAGGTTTTGTAGCGGATTGCAAGGCAGTTTTCCTGCCTCTGGGGGGTGGCACCTGCATCCCGCTGGAAAGGGAAAATGTGGAGAGAGGGGCAAGCGGGAAGACGGTTGCTGATGTGTGTCCTTGGATTGCAGTTCCTCCCGGTGAGTCTGTGCTGCTGGAAGTTTGAAGGAGATCAGTCCTGGAGTACGTGTGGGTTCACCTGTGGGGTTTGGGAGCGACGCTGGCCATGAAATTCCAGGGATGTTCCCTTTGCTGGAGTGAGAAGCAGTGGAAGCACTTTGCTGTCTGCTTCTTCATCGCCTTCGCCTCGGTCCCCTGGGGCTCCAGGTAATCCCCTCTCACCTTTGCTTTTCCAAGGGTCTCTAAATGAGGGCTTGAGCTTTGGTGTAGCTCCCTTTACAGGGAAGATCTGTTCCAGGAAAGGTCTCCTGGTCTGGACCGATGGCGTTGCAGGAAGAGCAGGAAACCCCGCAGCTCCTGTGGCTCCCTCATCCGATTTGCCTGCAGGCAGCAGCAAGGATCATTCCCAAGTGTCATCCCCTGGCTCCGTGACTCGGTGAGGTTGTGTTCCCCCAAAGGCCAGGGACCGCTTTGTTTTGCGGCTCACGAAAGTCCAGCTCGGTGGTGCTGGGTTTGGTTTTTGTGTGTAATGAAGGCACTAAAAAATTCCCCTCCTTCACTGGCACAGCCCTGGAGTGGGAGCAGATTCCCCTTATCCCGCAGTTATCCCGCTCCTGCCCTGGATCCCTGCGGTGCCGTGTGTTCTCCAAGCTCACAGCACTGCTGGCTCGAGACAAGAAAAACAATCCCTGTTCCTTCTCTTCTCCGTCCTTGATGTTCCCAGGCCCTGCATCTCCCTGGCTATTCCCTGTGGGAGTCTTCATCTCCATCCCACCTTATCCCGATCAGGTAAGGGTCTGAGACGTGTTTAGCAGCAAATGCATTCCTGTGAAGAAAGCCAAGAGCAAAGAGCATCCAGATGCAGAGAAGTCTTTAGAAAAGCGTTCCAGACGTGCAAATGAGGGATGTGTCTTCCTGCATCTCCTGTTGTTTTTCTCTGTCACGTTTTGGAAGGGTTTCTCTCAGTGATTTCCTGCAGTCCAGGTGCGTCCCTTCTTTTGTCCAAATCCAGTGCCAGAGGATCGAACAACTGACGAGTGGGGCCTGGGATGAAAACGGTTCTCCTAAAATGAGGGAAACAATGCTAGAAGAGAAATGAGCATCCTTTTAATGCCTGGAATAAAAATGCTGGAAAAGGGCACTTTTTATTTGATATGGTGTCATTCTCCTTTTTTTTCCATAGCTAAAACTCCACGGTGAGCAATCAGAGCAGAAATAGGAAATGCAGGAGTCTTGGATTCCACAGTGGGATTAACTTCCCTTTTCTGCTCTCTTTCAGGACAGGAAAAACCACTGAACTCGCCCCATCTTTGGGACCAAGAGCTTTGGTGCTGGAGTAGGCAAAGCCAGCTAGGGCCCCCCTTGTCCTGCCCATGGTGTGGGTCAGGGACAGGCTCCTCTTCTCCTCTGCGCTGGGATGAACTGCCTAGGGAATGCTATTTCTGACAGCCCGGTCCTAGCCCCGGCTACTGGAAATGGGCGGAGGTGAAGAGGCAAGTGCCAGAGTTGCTTGGGGATGATGGAATTGTGGTGTTTGGCTGTGCCCAGAGGGGCAGGTTGGGCATTTCTGTGTGTCTGAGGACCGGTTTGGGTGCTGGGGAGCCCGGGGAGCCGAGCTCTCAGTGCATTCCCAGCTCACCCGGGGGTGGGAGCTGGTGCAGGGCTCTGGTCGGGCTCGGGGCAGGCCCTGGCCATGGCACAGACACGCTGGGGTGGTTTGGGGCCGCTTGGGGAGCCGTGGGAGGAGAATGAGGGATGGTGCTGGGCAGAGCGATCGGCCTGCGCTCGTGTCAGCGCAGCCGTGCAGGGCACTGGGATCTGGGTAAAACACCGGCTCTCCTGGTGTTCAGGGAAGCAAGGTCTGTATTTATCCATACATATTTATCCCTACATATTTATCCCTATATTTATCCATGGATTATCCATATATGTTTATCCATATACATTTATCCATATGTTTATCCACGTATTTACCCATGAATTTATTCCTATATTTACCCATGTATTTACCCCTGTATTTTATGAACACTCAAGTGCCATATCCATGTATTTTAGGAGCACTTCCAGGGTTGGTGACTCCACCACTGCCCTGGGCAGCTGTTCCAGCGCTGGACAACCCTTCCCATGCTGGGCCAGGAGATGGATTCTGGAAATGCAGACTCTGAGGAGCTGGGGATTAAGGCAGCATTGGATTCCTTTATTCTCCCAGAAGGATAAAGGAGATTTATCCCCAGACGAACCAGAGGTGATCACACTGAGGTCATTAGTGGGATTTCTTCCTTACTCCCACAAATACCCACTGGGGTGACAGAGTTCCCTACAAGGGTGGTGTTGGAAGGAGCTGCTGGAATGTTTTGCTGTTTATTGGGATCCACAGGATGTTTGGTGTCTCTCAGAGCTGTTCCAGGCTTTCCACAGACCCAAACGCTCCTCACACTTCTCCTCAGAGTAGAGAGGTTTCCCAGAGTGCTGGTTTTTAATTTCAGATGCTGGGATAACGACACGGCTTCAGGAGGCAGGAGACTCATTGTGCTGTGCCTCGGTCCAGGCAGGGACAACCCCCAGCTAATAAAAACCTCTTTAAAGCACAAAAAGTCCCATTAAACTGATATTATAAAGGCTGCAAATTGAAGCAGGCCTCAATCAGAAAGCAGCAGAATTTAATTCCCCCCCTTGCCCATTTGCATGATGATCTCCTTCCTAATTGCCCATCTACGCTTTTCCCACAGAAGCGCTGTCCCGAGGTTGGAGATGGTTCCAGCTTTATGGAGCTTTGATCTTTACCTGGTTTTACTTTTTACAGGGCACAGAACCCGAGAGTGGCAGCTGCTTTCCTCTTGTTCCTCCTGTGGCAGTGAACTGCTCTTCCCGAGGACGGCTGCAGGAATTCTCAGGCAGCATAACGTATGGAATGCCAGGCACGCTACAGAATTCCAGTGGGAGCAGCAGGAACTTCTGTTCTTTACTGGCAGGGCTGTGCCATGAAGGGGAGCTCGGAGATATTGGTCAGCTCAGGGAATGAGCCTGGCTCATGGTAAGGAAATTCACTGTGCAGTTACTTCGGGCCCTTCTCCTTCTCCTCCTTCTCCTCCTTCTCCTCCTTCTCCTCCTTCTCCTCCTTCTCCTCCTTCTCCTCCTTCTCCTCCTTCTCCTCCTTCTCCTCCTTCTCCTTCTCCTTCTCCTTCTCCCTCTCTTCCCAACACCAGTTCCAGACCTCAGTATAATCCATGTTCCCACAGCCTGACCTTGCAGTTTTCCCAGTTTAGCAGCCCCAGCCACACTTGCAGCCTCTCTGTCTGGACTTTGTCTTGCTGAAATCTCCCTTTGTTGATCCTTTGCTGCCTCACCTTTTATCCAGCAATAATGTGCAGTGGGTGGAAGCTTCTCAGAATTCCCTCCCTGTTCCACTGGAAACATTCCCAAGTGGAAGCAGCTGCACTGCCCATCAGCACTTGCCTGCTTTTAGGGGTGGTTGAGGCATGAAGGATGCAACAAATGGAGTTGGCTCCAAGGGGATGAAATGCTCCCCCTGAGGCTGCTCAGAGAGCTGGAGCTGAGGAATCCGGGTGGGAATCACTCCAAGAAAAAGGAAGGAAAAGAGAGCAGAGGAACAGGGATGCAATTCCAACCTCTCCAAGGACTGGGATGGGCACATTCACCAACACCATTTAATCTAGACACGATTTCTTCTTTGCCTCTGGCTGCCAGGAGCAGGATGAGCAGTTTAATGAGTTTAAATAGTGAATAGTTTAATTAGCTGGAAGAGACTGGATCAATAGCTGCTTAAACAAACAACTGGATCCCTGTTTCCAAGCTTGGATGTAGTTTTGGAAGGTTCCTGGCAGTTTGGCAGGGATTAGTGATGCTGAGAATGTGCTTTTTTGTGGGTTTGGGGCTTTTACTCCTGTTCACGTGGCTGCTCTTTTTCTTGTTGAGTGGAAAACAGGAGGGAAAGAGCAACGACGGAAGGAATTCCACTCTTGCTGCTTGAAGGGATGGATCAGGAAGGGAACAGGCTGCAGGGAATTTGGAGTGCAAACTGAGATCTCTCCGATATTTTCGGCTCAGTCAGTCCATCAGTGCTTGGTGGCTGTTTAGGCCACGTGCAAGGTGAATGATGGTGCACATGGCAGAGCTGCTGGTGGCTCCTTCCCCTGCCTGGCTGTCAGTCACCCTGCAGGGTGCTGGAGCAGCGTGCCAGAGGCCGTGGATCCTATGGATCCCATGGATCCCAGGGGCGTGATCAGGAGCCTGGGCCTGCTGGCCACTCCTTGCTCTCTCTTACCCTGATTTTTCAGCTCTGCAGCGAATCCAGCTTGAGTTTTTCAACCCCCTAGAAACCCAGGGACCTTTCATGTCTGTTCTCAGATCTGGGATTTAAATCCAGCCCTTATCAAAGCACCCCGTGACCAGGCAGGCCCTGAATCCCAGCAGGGATCTGATAAAGAGGGACCTGACATCCTAAAGAAACCCTTTGAAATCCTGCTGGGATTGATTTGTATCCATAATGGAGCCCCGAGCTCTCTGCCAGGGAGAGATGAAGCTGCTCCTTTGCTTTATTATCCTCAGGCCCTTCCCAGCTTTGAGGGAAATTCAGTCCCTCTTCAAGCCCCAAAATCATGGAAAAGCTCCTTTGTATCCTCTCCACAGCCCCTACGTGGATTAATCAACTTTTTATTTGATATGGTGTCATTCTCCTTTTTTTTCCGTGGCTAAAACTCCACGGTGAGCAATCAGAGCAGAAATAGGAAATGCAGGAGTCTTGGATTCCACAGTGGGATTAACTTCCCTTTTCTGCTCTCTTTCAGGACAGGAAAAACCACTGAACTCGCCCCATCTTTGGGACCAAGAGCTTTGGTGCTGGAGTAGGCAAAGCCAGCTAGGGCCCCCCTTGTCCTGCCCATGGTGTGGGTCAGGGACAGGCTCCTCTTCTCCTCTGCGCTGGGATGAACTGCCTAGGGAATGCTATTTCTGACAGCCCGGTCCTAGCCCCGGCTACTGGAAATGGGCGGAGGTGAAGAGGCAAGTGCCAGAGTTGCTTGGGGATGATGGAATTGTGGTGTTTGGCTGTGCCCAGAGGGGCAGGTTGGGCATTTCTGTGTGTCTGAGGACCGGTTTGGGTGCTGGGGAGCCCGGGGAGCCGAGCTCTCAGTGCATTCCCAGCTCACCCGGGGGTGGGAGCTGGTGCAGGGCTGGGTGACAGCCTCTGGTCGGGCTCGGGGCAGGCCCTGGCCCCGGCACAGACACGCTGGGGTGGTTTGGGGACGCTTGGGGAGCAATGGGAAGAAAATGAGGGATGGTGCTGGGCGGAGCAATCGGCCTGTGCTCGTGTCAGCGCAGCCGTGCAGGGCACTGGGATCTGGGTAAAACACCGGCTCTCCTGGTGTTCAGGGATGCAAGGTCTGAGGGACCGGATTTACTTGGGGTTTTCCAGGACAGCAGGAAGAAGAGGAAATGTGGTGCCAGAGGTGCGTCCCATCAGGTTGCAGTTCCCTCTTTCCCATTTCCATTTCCTCCTCAGTGCGGGTGTCCCCTGCAGCCCATGAGCACGGGGCCGGTGACAACTCCCTGCCTGTAGAGGGATTCCTTATGGAACAAGGGCAGATGACACTTGTGTGAGGCTTACGACTGTTAGAATTAGAGCAGGATGGGTTTAAGGAAAACTAGAATCGTGTGTTAATCTTACTGGTCAATGAACAAATGGAATCCACACTTCTATAAGAAAAAATAGAGTGTATGGAGCATATAGAAGAAGCTGTTTTTGCCTGCTGCTGCTGCTTGGCTGTATCATGTAACCCCATTCGAACTCTGCCTTCAAGACAGCTGTGAGACCGTGAAATAAAGAACTTAGCAGAACAGCAGCCTCCTCTGCTCTTTCACCCTGGTCCGAGAAGGAGGGGTACCCTGTCAAAGGCTCAACACTTGCCTTTCTGACTTTGTTTCTAAATTTCTACCTTTCTAATTTTGTTTGTTTCTAATTTTTGTTTGTTTGTTTCTAGCTTTGTTTGTTTTCAACTTTCTCCCTTTAGAAATTTGTTTGTTTCTTGTATTTTACCTCTTTGTTTGTTTCTAAATTTCTGCCGTTGTAGCTTTGTTTCTAACTTTCTACTTTTAAAATTTCATTTGTTTTTAACTTTTTACCATTCCTCCCAGCGAGGGCTGTGTGCAGAATACTAAAACCTGTTAAGTTCTTCACTTTTACGTCTATAGGCAAATGCTACTGATGTAGATGTAAATTCATTTGGAAATAAGCCAGCCCTCTCTGTCTACTCTGTCGCATACAGCAATATAAGAAGCTGGGAATAGAGATCCGCAGGTTTTGAGAATAACGAGCCGGCGTTTTTCTGTAGGAAGGAAAGCAGCAAGCGCCTGGCCGCAGGAGCCGAGACGCTCGGGCTGCAGGAGCTGCAGAGCGCCCGGAGCCGGCTTTTCCCTGTGCTCTGTGCCTGCCCCCGGGCTGAGCTGGGCGGCGCTGCTGCCGCCTGGTGGCGAGAGCGCGGCACTGCCGCCCCCGACACGGCGCCCCGGCGCTGCTGCCGCCCGGTGCCGGCTGAGCCGAGAGGGCGGCGGCCTCGGTGGCTGCCGAGCGTGGCAAGGAGCGGGAGCGAGCGGGGCCGGGTCTGTCAGCGGAGGGGAGGGGCGAAGGGCGGTTCGCAGCGCCAAGGGACACGGCCGTGCATGAGCGGGGCCACAGCTATGGAAAGGAACGGGCGCCGTGCGGGGCGGTGACCGCGGGGAATGACAGCGCGGGGGGCGGCCCGGCGGGGCCGGTTTTGCCGGGCAGCAGAGGCGCGGTCGCAGCGCGACCCGGGCGGGAGGCACCGGGCGGGCACGGTCGGAATCGAGCCGCCCGCGTGTCGCTCTCAAGGAGGCGGCTCGGAAAGGAAGGCGCAGTTCCGCGCTCTCGGGACGGCGTTAAGTGACGTTTTTATTAGAATATGACAGTATTTATTTTATTTTATTATTTTATTATCTGCCAGGACCTTGCAGAGGGTGGTTTACACTTCCGCCACACTCAAGATGGCGGACGCACTAGGCCCCCTGCGAGAGGTGTCCCTGCCGATGCCTGCCGCCGGTCGCGGAGCCGTCGCCCGCCTCCGGCGGGGCTGACCCCGCCAGCCGTGTCCTCGCACCGGGAAGCACGGCGGAAAATCGCGCGGAAAGCGCGGGGCCGGCGTCGGAGTCCGGGCCGGATTCAGGCAGCCGACTAGACAGAAGCCCTTGTGAGGGGCGGCGGGGGCCCTAAGTGTACCACACTAAAGATGGCGGCTCGACCGGAAGTGGCTTCTGCCAGCACCCAAGATGGCGGCGAAGGGCGGAAGTGTCGTCACTGCCACACTAAAGATGGCGGTCGTGTGCACTGTTTTCTGACCTTCTCAATATGGCGGCAGGGAAGGCCCCCCCCCCCCCCCAAGCTGCGTCTATTCGGCTGCCTGAACGCGACGCCGACGCCGACGCCAGCCCAGCGCTTGCGCGCAATTTTCTGAGGCGTTTCCCGCTACGCGGACAGCGACTGTGGGGTCAGCGGCGCCTGGGGCAGGCGGGAGCATTCAGGCAGTCGAATAGACGGACCGGGGGGGGGGGGTCCTTCCGGCCGCCATCTTGAGAAGGTCGAATAGCCACATCGGTGCGGTACCGGTGACTTCCGCCCTTCTTCGCCAGGAGCGCCAATGGCGGGGAGCCCGGGGAGCAGCGCTGCCGGGCCGGGGGCACCGGGGCGGGTGCTCCGGGCTCGGAGGTGAGCGGGGAACGGGGACAGCCCCGAGCGGACGGTGGGGGCCGCGGGGGATCGGTATTCCGGCCCAGGGATGAGTGTTCCGGCACAGGGGTGGCTGTCCCGGCACAGGGATGCGTTCCTGGACTGTCTAATAATATTATTTAACGATCGTGCAAGGAGATCTGTATAAAAAAATCCTCCGTGGTCATCCTTCTCCCAGCCCCGCTGTGTTTTCAGGATCTTGGGGGAAGAGTTTGGGTCTGAACAAGGCTCTCGGGCACAGGGTGGGATTCTTGGGGTGCAGGGCCAGGATTTGGACTCGATGCTCCCTGTGGGTCCCTTGCAGCCCAGGAAATGCTGCGATCCTGTGCCTCTGAGGGTGAAATAAAGGGGAGCGGTGGGGTTTGTGCCCGCTGTGTTCACGGCCCCGCCGGCTCAGGGCGGGTTAAAGGCGCAGCTGCCCCGAGACAGCGGGACCGGCCGGGGCTGCTCGCTCCCGGTGCTGCCGCCTCGTGGGGAGAGCCCGGCACTGCAGCCCGCGCAGGCGCTGGACCACGGGATGGGCGTGGAACAGCAGCGCAGGGGATGCTGAGGCAGCCCAGGGAATGCTGCGGTCCCAGGGAAGGCTGAGGCGTCCCCTGCCCGGGGCACTCGGCAGCAAAGCCCTGATGTTGAGCAGAAAAAGGAAAGTTCTGGGTTAGTGGGAGGAGGTTTCTGGAATGGAGCTGGGACAGGTGCTGATCCACGCATGGAATCACGGGCTGGTTTGGCTTGGAAGGGACCACCAGGATCATTTACACTCTGTTTGTTGTCTGATTGCACAGCGAAGAACATCCAGAACTGCCACCTCACCCTCAGGGACAGCAGGAATGTCTTCCATAGCTCTTGTTTTGGAATGGGAATGGCTGTTGGGAGCTCTGGCAGGACCAGGTAAGAAGAGAAATGGGATCATTGTGGCTGCTGCTGGAGGTGGTTTTCTGCTTTCCGGCTGTTCTTCTCATTGATCCTTTCACAGCAGTGTTCTAGGGCACATTTGAGGGTAATTCCAGGAATCTGAAACCAGATAAAAACTGGTGGGGAAAAAATGTGAACGTGATCCATTTCTGGTAGTTCCAAGCTTCTCCCACAACACCGTTCCAGGGGAAAGCTGATAAAAGGGTAAAGATGCAGAGGAACAAGTGCTGTAAAGCCCCCTGGCACTCTGAGAGAGCAAACCTTCCAGTAGTCCCAGCAGATCTCTTGGAGAAAGTGTGGGATCGCAAGGTTTTCCAGGAAAGCAAAACAAGGGTGGAGATGAGGGAATAGGCTTCCAGTTCTTCCTTGAGCTGAAAGCCTGGGGGAATTGAGAGGGGCCACAAGAACTGTTTGTGTAGGCAAATGGGAGTTTGGGGGCTGAATCTGAGTTTCCCTCTGGGGCATTTTTGAGGGAAAAGCTGAGGTGCTGTTTAAGGGAGAGAATGCAGATTTTTGGGGTGGAAAAGGTTGAATCAATATTGTAGAGGAAGTAAAACGCTGGGGGTAAAAGTGGATGCAATCTGGAGAGGACAGATTGAATATTTTGGAGGCAAAATGGGGAACTGAGTAGTGGACAGATGGGGAACATTTTGGAGGCAACACTTGACAAACTCTCTGGGGTGGAGAACGACCACATTGAGGGAAAAATGAGATGATGAGCAGTGGGCACGTAGGGAAGGTCGTGGGGGTAAATCTTGAGAAAAGCCCCGTGGTATTCAAGAAATCCTTGGAAGCAGGACTGAGGAATTCAGTGGTGGAAAAATAGGGGAATTTTGCGGGGGTAAAACTTTAAAAGATCTAAGAGTTGAGAGTGTGTGTTTTTAGGTAGAAAGGATGTCTTGTTGAAGTTGGGCGTCTGGATTGTGGCATTTATGGATCCAGAAAGTAGAAGATAAAGGAGACTCCCAAAGCCTCGGTAGCTGTGTTAAGAAATCCGTCCCAGGGAAGAAAGGTACCTAAACCTCCTAGAAGTAGGGACTAATTAGCATGGGAAGGGGAAAACCCACCCCCAGTGGGAGAGAGCACGCCGGGTAAGGGAAGAGAAGGATGCCCTTAAGAAGAAGTAGGGAAGGTGAATTTCTCGGCTTGCTGAAATGTATCAAAAAGTTTGGAATCTGGGTCTGTGTGGAGGCCGGGATTTTCTCAGCCATATGCAGAGCCCAGCACTAGGAATAAAGGAATTCCAGGCTTTACAACGCCAAAAATGCAGTACCAGAGAGTTCTGTTATCCCGAGGACTTGGGGGATACTTGGCAAAAATTTCCGGGGGCCCAGGCTGGACCGAGCTTTTAACGCTCCCCGGATTCACGGGATCGGGGATTCCAGCGTGCCCTGCACGGGTTTTTTCAGGGAAGTCCCAAATCCTTCGTGTGAGCACGAAGCAGAATCCCCTGGGAGCTGTGAAGGCAACAGGATATTTCTTGGGAATTTTGAAGGGTTGGGTGAGTCCTCAGTGTTAGGTTGGAATGAACGCAAATTGTCCGGGAGTTGCTGGTTTGGGGATGGCCGGGTCTGGGTTTGGATTTGTGGGCACCGAGTGTTCCTTGTGTCAGCTTTAGGTCTTCTGGATTGGTGGGAATTGTCAGAGAAAAGAGAAGGCAATTGAAATGCGGAGCTCCATTCCCGGAGAAATGGTCAGGATGGGAGCGGGAAGGCTGTGGAGCTGCTGGGAGCTCGTGGAGAACGAAAGGATCTGAGGCCTGGAGGCAAAAGCTGTGGAACAAAGCCTGAAAAGGGTGTGGGGTGGGGCGGGAGGGGGAGGAGGGCACCGTGGTGGGGGGAAAGAGGGAAAGGATCCCTGCTCCGGGAATCCAGCAGGGACCAGGAGAGGATCATTTTCCATCCACTGCTCTCAGTGGAATCCTAATAAGGACGGTGGAAGGGAAGTGATTTGTTTGTTCTTAGGTTTGGAATGAAAGGTGCTCTTGCAGAGGGGACTATTGACCTGTTAAAATTCTGTTGGATACAGGAAAAGAGGGAGGAAGCAAGCAGCTGGGGAATGAAGGGGTGGATTTTTTGGTGGATACAGGGAAAGACACGGGAAGGGGCTCTCAAGTAGAATACACCTCACGGGCAGCACCAGGAGAAGCCTCAAGTGCCCTTTTTTTCCAAGCTCTGACATTCCAGAGGAGTAAGCAGTGGTCAGCCCATCACTTTCTGTATTCCTTGGATGCCCAGTGCTTTGTTGGGAAGAGATAATATTTGGAAATGAACAAATCCTGATAGTAAAGCCCCAGAGAGCCTGGTTTTGATATCCTTCCAGCACCCAAACGCAGCAGAGGGAATCCTGGCGGAGCTGGAAAACGCTGTCGCTCCGTCGGTGGAATTCCTGGGAACTGGAAAGCAGCAGAAGCAGCAAGAACAGAGTTGGAAGCAGGCTCCAGCCGGGTAAGGCAGACACCAAATCCTTTGGAACTGGGCAGGGGTGGGAAGAATGAATTCTTACATTTGTAGCCCAGGGATTCCTGAGCAGGATCCCGGCAGGGAAGACTGCAGGGATCAGGCTGGGGCCTGATCGCAGCTGGGGGCAGCGAGCCTTGGAATTGGCTGAAGGGAAGAAAGAGGGATCCTTTGAGCACAAGGATCAGGTGTCAAATGCGGAGATGGCATCAGACAATTCCTCGGGAGGGTTTAGTTCCTGGGCCAAATCGATCTCCTGCCTTGTGAAGGAGCTCAGAGAGCTGGGAAGAGCCCAAGCAACGCAGGGAATGCACCGGCAGATAAAAGTGCCGGGGAACGGTGGGGAAAAGCATCCGAACAGGGGGCCTCGTTTTGTACAGGGACGGTACAAAAAATTGTCCGAAAGAATAGGAATGGAATGGGATTTTACGTATTCCTCGGAGGCCACAATCCAGTGGGAAGGCTGAGAGAAAGAAACAAGGCCTAAAAAGGCAGATGAGCCAAATCTGCCCAAAGCCTCCAATGGCCACATTCCCTGGCATTGCTGAGGACTTCAGCCAAGCTCCAAGCAAAAGGTGAGCCCCTGATTTTGGTGCCAAGGGAAACTCCAAGTTAAGAATGATCCAAATATGAAGCGCTTCTCACAAAACTCAGCTTTGCAAACCTTTCTTTGGGCTAAAAAAGAAAAGATGGGAATGCCCTTGGCAGAAAAGCAGCTGTGAGGCACAGCAGGCTTCAAATGCCTGTCAGCAGGAGCTCCAGGAGAAACGGCTGCTGGCTCCGGGCATCCTGGGCTTTCCAGGCAGGTTTTGTAGCGGATTGCAAGGCAGTTTTCCTGCCTCTGGGGGGTGGCACCTGCATCCCGCTGGAAAGGGAAAATGTGGAGAGAGGGGCAAGCGGGAAGACGGTTGCTGATGTGTGTCCTTGGATCGCAGTTCCTCCCGGTGAGTCTGTGCTGCTGGAAGTTTGAAGGAGATCAGTCCTGGGGTACGTGTGGGTTCACCTGTGGGGTTTGGGAGCGACGCCGGACATGAAATTCCAGGGATGTTCCCTTTGCTGGAGTGAGAAGCAGTGGAAGCACTTTGCTGTCTGCTTCTTCATCGCCTTCGCCTCGGTCCCCTGGGGCTCCAGGTAATCCCCTCTCACCTTTGCTTTTCCAAGGGTCTCTAAATGAGGGCTTGAGCTTTGGTGTAGCTCCCTTTACAGGGAAGATCTGTTCCAGGAAAGGTCTCCTGGTCTGGACCGATGGCGTTGCAGGAAGAGCAGGAAACCCCGCAGCTCCTGTGGCTCCCTCATCCGATTTGCCTGCAGGCAGCAGCAAGGATCATTCCCAAGTGTCATCCCCTGGCTCCGTGACTCGGTGAGGTTGTGTTCCCCCAAAGGCCAGGGACCGCTTTGTTTTGCGGCTCACGAAAGTCCAGCTCGGTGGTGCTGGGTTTGGTTTTTGTGTGTAATGAAGGCACTAAAAAATT